>NC_067474.1:61480408-61780408 GCF_947179515.1 Apodemus sylvaticus | reverse complement strand
TGAAGAGGTGGGGTCCACTCAAGGATGAGTACAGAGGTGGGGTCCACTCAAGGATGAGTGCAGAGGTGGGATCCACTCAAGGATGAGTACAGAGGTGGGGTCCACTCAAGGATGAGTGCAGAGGTGGGGTCCACTCAAGGATGAGTACAGAGGTGGGGTCCACTCAAGGATGAGTGCAGAGGTGGGGTCCACTCAAGGATGAGTGCAGAGGTGGGGTCCACTCAAGGATGAATGAAGAGGTGGGGTCCACTCAAGGATGAGTGCAGAGGTGGGATCCACTCAAGGATGAGTGCAGAGGTGGGATCCACTCAAGGATGAGTACAGAGGTGGGGTCCACTCAAGGATGAGTGCAGAGGTGGGGTCCACTCAAGGATGAGGAGGTGATGGTTGGATGTTTTGGACTCTACTTTCAACACTGACACAAGTCTGTCTGTAAATGAGGAACTAACGGGAGACACTGCAGCTTTCCAAGCAAGCCCAACTGCCATTTGAATGAGTTCCCAAAAGTTAGCTTCAGAAGCTAACACTAAAAACAAAGAGGCTCTTTCTTCTGTTGTAGAGGACCTCACTGGAATAACAATGAGGGAGGGCTGGTCTGGCCTTTCTAAATCTCCCTGCTGTTCCAAGCCTCTGGCCTAGGACACCAAGCGCGCTAGGAAAAGATAAACTGTAAAGCACAATGCTGCCTAAGGGTGTCGACACTCTAAATCCCATTTTCTGTACAGGACGCATCACAAGTCAGCTCTCCACCTCCAGCTCCGCACTGACTCAATGGTATGTTCATCAAAACTTGTGTCCCTTTGGGAGAGGAAGAAGAGGCTTCCAGTGCAGACTTGGGAGTCTCCACAGACCTGAAGAATTCCCCCAGATCAGGTGGTCTCCCAGAGAGGGCCACTGTCTTTGGGCAGCACATTAAATCTCATGGTTGGCTGTGCATCCAGCCTTCCTACTCTCCTACCCTTCTCCCTCTGCTGGGAAGAGACAGGAAGGAGACCATCTCCTGCCTGCACAGATGATGCAGAATGGGTTTGGGTGAATATGTCCCTTACAATGTCAGCCATGCTGCCTTTGGAGAGTTGACTGGATTTGAAGGATTTTTACATTAGTCAAAGTGTCTGGAACCATCAGTAGGAGGAAATACAGTAGCCCGCGGTATACTTGTGCTTCCTTTAGTTTCTGTTTTCCACTGTGAACCTGGGTCTAAAATAGTAAATAGAAAACTCTAGAAATCGCCAGTTCTGAAGTTTTAAATGTTGTGCCATTTGGGGCACAATTGTGGTTTTGAGGATCCCAGCTGTGGTGCGACAGTGCTGTGTTCAAACACCCTTCACACTTAACGCCTCTGAAGTACAATAGCAGAAATGCCAACAATTCAGATCTGTCAAAAAGGGCTTTCCTCAAATGAATGGTTTAAAAAAGCGCACAGGCTATTTTGAGAGAGAGAGACCACATTCTTGTAACTTCCACATGCTCTATTGTTAGGGTGTTTCTGCTGTACTACTGTCTTACTCCCCAATGTGTGTCATATGTTAAAAAAAACAAATTATCATGGGCATGTATGAAAAGAAAAAGCAGTGTGTCCAGACACGGCAGGCTGTGGCAGCTCTGGACGGCTCGTGCAGCGGGCATCACTGTGGTGACATGAGGCGCCATTCCGCATCAGTTGCTTACTCAGGACTCAGGCTGAGTGGGATGAACTGTTGCTCAGTAATCTAAGGGTCTCATACTGGGGAAACACCAAATTTCAAGGTAATACCTTTGAATCCTGAATTCTTATCTTTCTCAGCATCTTATGTCCATATCTGTAAGCAATTGTAGTCTGGGAGGCATCTGCACAGGCTCTGGTGGATCCAATATGTCAGGCATTTACTGGGAGTCTAACACTAATCCCGTTAATGGGGCCCCTTCTGGTACAATAGTCCATCCCGTATAGAGAGAGCATTCACTTACAGCTAAGGATACTTTGTCATGTGAACGGTTTCCTTACATCTGTCTCCCACGTGCAGAGGACTTTTACTGAAGGTTAAAACAAGGAGGCATGCAGAGGCTTCTGGCTAACAGTGAAGTCAGTCTTGTTGAGAGGGGGGGAGACTGCAAGCTGAGAGAAGCAGGGCACGCCTGTGCATCCTGCTACTTGGTGGGGATGAAGCAGGAGTGCAGGAGCTTCAGAGCAGCCTGGGCTGCACAGTGAGGCCCTATTCAGAAAGGCAGCTGCGGTGGGCTGAGGGCTGCTTAGTCTGCACAGCATTTGCCTCACAAACATGAGGTTCCCAGAATTTATGTAAAAACCCAGATACAGTGGTGCCCTCTTGAAATTCCAGTGGTGTGTATGTGGAGACCAAAGGATCTTCGAGACTCCCTGGCTAACCTAGCTTAATTGCTGAGCTCCAGGCCAACAGAAACCCTACATCACAGGAGGTAATCAGTGTTCCTGAGACTGAAACTCACAGTGTCCTCAGTCTTCCACTCACAGTATGTATGTATGTACACACACAAACACATATATACAATGTGTAAGTACACGTGTAACATAAAAAAGATTGTAAAAGATTCAACGCAATACCCATCAAAATCCCAACTCAATTCTTCATAGAGTTAGAAAGAGCAATTCTCAAATTCATCTGGAATAACAAAAAACCCAGGATAGCTAAAACTATTCTCAGCAACAAAAGAAATTCTGGAGGAATCAGTATTCCTGACCTCAAGCAATATTACCAAGCAATAGTGTTAAAAACTGCATGGTATTGGTACAATGTCAGGCAAGCGGATCAATGGAACAGGACTGAAGATCCAGAAATGAACCCACACACCTATGGCCACTTGATCCTCGACAAAGGGGCTGAAAACATCCAATGGAAAAAAGATTGCCTTTTCAACAAATGGTGCTGGTTCAACTGGAGGTCAGCATGCAGAAGAATGTGAATTGATCCATCCTTGTCTCCTTGTACTAAGCTCAACTCCAAATGGATCAAGGACCTCCACATAAAGCCAGACACTCTGAAGCTAATAGAAAAGAAACTGGGGAAGATCCTTATGGACATCGGTACAGGGGGAAAATTCCTGAACAGAACACCAATAGCGTATGCTCTAAGATCAAGAATTGACAAATGGGACCTCATAAAATTACAAAGTTTCTGTAAAGCAAAGGACACCATCAAAAGGACAAATCGGCAACCAACAAATTGGGAAAAGATCTTCACCAACCCTACATCAGATAGAGGGCTAATATCCAATATATACAAAGAACTCAAGAAGTTAGACCCCAGAAAACCAATAACCCTATTAAAAATGGGGTACAGAGTTAAAGAATTCTCACCTGAAGAACTTCGGATGGCGGAGAAACATCTTTAAAAATGCTCAACTTCATTAGTTATTAGGGAAATGCAAATCAAAACAACCCTGAGATTTCACCTTACACCAGTCAGAATGGCTAAGGTTAAAAACTCAGAAGACAGCAGGTGTTGGCAAGGATGTGAAGAAAGAGGAACACTCCTCCACTGCTGGTGGGGTTGCAAATTGGTACAATCACTCTGGAAATCAATCTGGCGGTTCCTCAGAAAACTGGGCATGTCACTTCCAAAAGATCCTGCTATACCACTCCTGGGCATATACCCAGAGGATTCCCCAGCATGTAATAAGGATATATGCTCCACTATGTTCATAGCAGCCCTATTTATAATAGCCAGAAGCTGGAAAGAACCCAGGTATCCCTCAACAGAAGAATGGATGCAAAAAATGTGGTATATATACACAATGGAGTACTTTTCAGCCATTAGAAACAATGAATTCATGAAATTCTTAGACAAATGGATGGAGCTGGAGAACATCATACTAAGTGAGGTAATCCAGTCTCAAAAGATCAATCATTGTATGCACTCACTAATAAGTGGATATTAGCCTGGAAAACTGGAATACCCAAAGCATAATCCACACATCAAATGAGGTACAAGAAGAACGGAGGAGTGGCCCCTGGTTCTGGAAAGACTCAGTGAAGCAGTATAAGGCAAAACCAGAACAGGGAAGTGGGAAAGGGTGGGTGGGAGAACAGGGGGAGGGAAGGGGGCTTATGTGACTTTCGGGGAGTGGGGGGGGCAGAAAAGGGTAAATCATTTGAAATGTAAATAAAAAATATATCAAATTTAAAAAAAAGATTGTAATATGCTGTTTCCTGGGCTGGCAGCTGTGATGGCTATACCTGGTTGTCAACTTGACTATATCTGGAACCCAAACCCAAAGATGGAAAGCACACCTGGGAAGGATTTCTGCTTATAGGAAGACCCACTCCTCATCTGGATCCTGGAAGTAGGAAGACAAACCTTTCATCCAGATCCTTTGAGCTGGGAAAGGACATGCCTTAATATAGATCTTTAATTCAGATCTAATCTGGGCTACACCTTCTGTTAGAAGCCTATATAAGGATGTGGAAAAAGGAGGCTTTTGCTCTTTGCCTGCTTGCCCTTGATTTGCTAGCAAGGTCATCCCTCCACTGGCACTAGAGCCTACTTCTTTGGGATTCAAGGGGCTCCTGAAGACCGGCTCAGACATCAGCCTAATGGACTGAGCAGGCAAGTCAGCAGCATCCCGTCTTGGCCTCACTGTCCGCTCCCGCCTTCAGGTTCCTGCCCTGCGTGACTTCCTATCCTGACTTCCTCTGAGGATGGAGTGTGGTGTGGGAATGTGAGCTGAATAAACCCTTTCCTCCCCAAGCTGCTGTGGTCCTGGGGTTTCATTATAGCCAACCAAACTAAGACACCAACTACTTTGGTGTCTTCAGAGTCACACAACATCTTCTGTTTCCTGCAAGCCTGCCAGTGGAGGGCTCACATTACAGTTAACATCCCAGCACACAGCACCCTATCACCTCTCACCAAGTATCTCTTTCATTTTTTAATGGTTCTTTATCACACTTATACTTCTCTATTGTGGGAGAGACAGAAAGATTCAAGAGTTGGAGAATCTCAAGATACAGCCAGAGAGTTAGCCTCCAGGAACACTCATCTACAGCTCCATCAGCAGAATGTTTATTAATATAATAAGGTTCAGATATTTAGAATACATCTATAGCAGTTATTAACCAATCACAGATTGAAAATTTTGGAAAAAAATACCATCTGCATGAACACTGTAGACACTTTTGATTGTCATTGTTCCCTAAATGATATTTTATAAGAATTTACATGACATTAACATTATATTAGGCATGGTAAGTAATCTATAATTACTTACAGTGTAAATAATGTATATGAGAGGATGGGTACAGGTCATATACAAATACTCGGCCATTTTATGTAAGAAATTTGGGCATCCATTGATCTTAGAATTTACAGGAAGTACTGACTTCCTTGCCCCCACCACATGCACATGGGGCAACTGTATTTACACAGGTTTCTTAGGAAATGGGGAGGAAGGGCCAGTCAATTACATGTGTGGTGACCTTAGTTAAATCAAAACTAGCCTTAATATCCACTTAGCAAAAGTATGTTAGATATTAGTTTCTTTCAAAAAAAAAAAAAAAAAAAACAAGAGGTGGCTGGGGAGATGGATCAGCTGTTAAAGTGCTTTCAGCTTCAGTATGACTGCCTAGGTTTAACCCTTAGAGCTCGGTTTTAAGAAAGCTGGCAGGGTGTGGTTGCACACACTTTTATTCTTGGCACACATGAGGCAGAGGCAGGCAGCTCTGTGAGTTCAAAGCCTACCTACTCTACATAGGGAGACTCTATCTCACACACAAAAAATGTCTGCACAGGGTACATGTCAAAAGTGTCAGGTGCTGACCTGCCAGGCTAGCCTACTTAGGGAGCTTCAGGTCAGTGAGAGAATCTGTCTCAAAACCAGGTGGACAGCGCCCAAAGAATGACACTTGTGGTCCTCTGGCCCTTACAAGTCCATACACATGTGTACCTGCACACACACACACACACACACAGATACACACACACACATACACACACATACACACACACATACACACACACATACACACACACACACAGATACACACACATACACACATACACACACACATACACATACACACACACATACACACACACACACAGATACACACACACACATACACACACACATACACACACACACACACATACACACACACACACATACCAGGAGGGACAAGAAAACAAGCTCTCTCTTGGTAGCTTACTCTGTGCTGGGTCTTCCTCCTTCTTTAGGGCCCCAGTCCGCTGAAGGTAGAGGGAGGCAGAGCAAGAAGGTGGCAGAGCTGACCCTGCACAGCGCTGGCCCCTCACACGCCCGTCCGCCCAGCGCCCCCCCTCAGCCTACAGCTTTCTCAGTGGCTCGCCCGCACTTACTTGGCTGCAGCGTCTTTCCTCAGCTGCTCATGTTTCATGAGGAGGTTCTTCCGGTCTCGGAAGGCTTTCCTGACCTTGTATCCTTTGTAGACTGCTTGGATTTTGGAGGCAGCAATGTCTTGGATGGCTGCGATGGACAGGGCACCATGTTCCAGCATGAACTGGATCACCTCGTGGCGCTCACCAAGCAATGCATAATCAAGGGGTGTGTACCTGAAGTTAGAGGAAGACTGATTTTGAATGGATTGTGATTCAAGGCACAGTGAAGCTGATGTTAGCACCTAGCAGTAAGACCCTGCAGCAGCCGGGAGGTGGTGCCGCACACCTTCAGTTCCACCACTCTAGAGGCAGGGGCGAATCTCTAAGTTTGAGGCCAGCCTGGTCTACAGAGTGAGTTCCAGGACAGCCAGGGCTATAAAGAGAACCCCTATCTTAAACAAATGAACAAACAAACACCCTCATTTTACCACGGGCTATTTCCCAGGCAAAACCTAATCTGTTCCCCTCTTTTTCTCTGAGGAATACAAACCAAGAGGCTGCAGCTTCAGCCTTTGTGCAGCTGAGCTTGGGGAGCTGGCTCACAAGCTAGAGCAGTGCCTCTCACCCTTCCTAATGCTGGGACCCTTTAATACAGTTCCTCAAGCTGTGGGGACCCCAACCATGAAATTAGTTTTGTTGTTACTTCATTAACTGTAACTTGCTACCATTGTGAACCATAATGTAAACATATGATATGCAGGATATCTACTATGGATCCCCGTGAAAGGGTTGTTTGGCCCCAAAGGTGTAGAGGCCCACAGGTTGAGAACCACTGAGGTAGTGACTATGTGAACACAGGAACACTTCTCTTTTTGTCCTGTGCCAAGTGATTCCCTACACCTGTCTGGAAGGTTCTCCAAATTATTTTTCTGTAATGACTATAATTAATGCTTACAAAAGGCAGCCTGTTTTCAGATAGGGGAGACTGACTCCAAGACACAGGTGGTTCCTACAAGTCGCTGCAGGTGAGCTCAATTGTTGACTAAATGGTGTTGGTGCAACCAGGTGTAGCCACCTGGGTAAAAAGAGACACTTTGGATTGCTTGTTTTGAAGCAGGATGTCTCTAGGTAGCCTGTGCTGGTTTGTATATGCTTGGGCCAGGGAGTGGCCTTGTTGGAGTAGGTGTGTCACAGTGGGAGTGGGCTTTAATACCCTAGTCCTAGCTCCTGGAAGTCAGTCTTCTCCTAGCAGCCTACAGATGAAGATGTAGCACTCTCAGCTCCTCCAGCTGAGGACACTGCCATGCATCGCCTTGATAACAGACTGAAGCTCTACACCTGTGAGCCAGCCCCAATGAAGAGTTCTTATAAGAGTTGCCTTGGTCATGGTGTCTGTTCACAGCAATAAAACCCTAACTAAGACACAGCCATTAAAGATATGTGCAGCCACGCCTAGCTAAAGAGTCTTGTATACTGTATCATGTACTGAACTGGTCTGGATGGAGCAAAGAGCTACTTATAAGAAAAAGGACCATGCAGGTACTGGAAGATTTCATGGAAGATTGGAGAAATAATAAACAGGAAGTCCTTTCTGAAAAAGTGATATGGAACTTAAAAATCACAAAAAGACCAGTAAATGAGACTAAATAATAAAAAAAATTTACAGGGAAAAACATCATTTAAATGTTTATATTTTAAGACTTGGAATGGGATTAAAGGGCAAAAACTGAAGTAAACATATTCTCCCAATGATGGCAGTAATGTCACTTCCAAGCACAGATTTGATCTTTTGGGGCCTTAGCTGTCTCTGTTAAAGTGAATGGGGAAAGTGGTTGGTGGGTGGAAAGGGTGCCCTGTGCCCAGCATGCAGCAGTCCCTGCCTATCAGCTGCTGCCCTTATGAGCACAGGACCCATGCTGCAGTGGGGGTTATGATGCGGCAGTTGCCTGCCGTGAACACTTCCATAGGACCCAAACTCATGTTTACTCTGAGGCAGAGTCTGCAGGGTGACTGAGGTAGTCCACACAACCATGGATCACCACGTACAGAGGGAAAAGGAGACAGTTATAAGGATGCAAGGTTAGGCTCAGAAAACCTCATAATGGCTACTAAAGAGAAAATCTTTCTGCAAAACCTACCTAATAGTTGCAGAAGGCATAAAAGGAAAAGGTTTTCAAATAAGGGTGGTTTGGTTGCTTCAAGAAAGAAGCTGAAGCCGGGCGGTGGTGGCGCACACCTTTGATCCCAGCACTTGGGAGGCAGAGGCAGGCAGATCTTTAAGTTTGAGGCCAGCCTGGTCTACAGAGTTCCAGGACAGCCAGGGCTATACAGAGAAACCCTGTCTCGGAAAAAAACAAAAACAACAACAAAGAAAGAAAGAAAGAAAGAAAGAAAGAAAGAAAGAAAGGAAGGAAGGAAGGAAGGAAGTAAGGAAGGAAGGAAGGAAGGAAGGAAGGAAGAAAGAAACTGAATTCAGAGACTGTGTTGGGTGAATAACAGATTCATGAACAGTTTCCTCACTGAAACCCCAATAGCTGAAAAACATAACTGGTCATTTCAGAACACCTCAATTCAGAACATGTCACTACTGTTTGGGGAAGAGAGGACCAACTGATACTTATAAATAGATGTTATTTTGTAAATTTTGAAGAATTAAGAGTTGGACACTGTCTCTTCTGGCTGCACATCCATCCGATAATGAGATTATCAGAGAGCACTGATCACAGGGCAGTAATGTGAACTGACCTTTATAAGTCACTAAATGCAACATCTTCATTTCATAAATAAACAGAGACCCAGGAAAGTTAAGCAACTTGTTGACAATTATGCAACCAGTTTTTACAGAATGTAGACTATAATTAATTACAAGTAGCTCCCAGTTTAATATAACCTCCTTTTCTATCAACTCTTGAATACATTCTGGCAAAACAGAAGTGATTGTGAGATCAATTTGCATACAATATGTGTATTTAGTAAGGTTTTGTTGCTATGTTTATTTCTTTTAATTTCTTCCTTTGAATTTTTCTGAAATATTTTAAAGCAAATTGTGGAGTCCTGTCAGTCCATCTCTGTCTCAGCATTCATCTACATATAACACGGGCACAGTCCCAAGGATATGCTAACAAAAATTAGCAGGGATTTCTTAGTAAAATGTAATGCATAACTCCTCTAATTAGGATTTTTGATCCAATCGACTTAGCTTCAAACAGATAGAATGTAAACATCTAGCCAGGTTTACGGCTGACGCTTATATCTAGTGTTTCAGCAACTGTGCTGTTCTTAGCATTCCATCCCACATTCCACTTAGAAACATTCAAGCCTGTGAATATTCCCATTGACATGAGAGAGTGGCTGTCAGATAGCTATTGACTGAGAGCCAGAAGAAGTTGGCAGAAATGATGTCTATTTGAGGTACATCACTTGGTTAATGTTTATGCACAAGAAGTATAAATTAGCACTACATTGATGGTAACCAGCCAAGAGACAATGGAGACACTGATGAGAGATAACATACAATTGGACCTGCCACACAGGAATGGCTGATGGGTTCAGCAGGATGCCCAAGTCAGGATGTCAATACGCATAAGCAGCAAGGCCAGCTTCTTACGTGTGTGCATCCATGTGCACTGCCATGGAGACAGAAGCAGGCCAGGGCACTGCCACTCTCTCCAGAACATTTCCCCATTGTTTCTTTACAAAGAGAGCAGCTAGGAAGTAACATTGTTATAGTAAATCCTTCTTTTTAATTATTGATTGACAATGATGTGCTGTGTGTGTGTGTGTGTGTGTGTGTGTGTGTGAGTGAATGTGGGTGAGCACATGTCATGGTACACACAGAGATCTGAGAGCAACTTTCAGGAGTTGGCTCTCTCCCACCGTAGGGTAGGTTCTGGGGACAGCGCTCAGGCCATTAGGCTAGTGCGGTAAGTGTTTTTACCTGCAGAGCCATCCTTTTGCCCTAGAAGTTCTTTAAAGGAATCACTAATTTGGAGATTCTTATCTTTCCCTTCTGTTTTTAATTTGGAGGTTAAAGAGAAGCATCTTCAATTTTTTTTTTTCTGTAACTAAGACAGACTCTGGAAGAGATGTGAAACCTGACCACAGACTCAGTTTTTACCTACAGTTTTCGAGAATCTTCCCAGATCCAAGAGCCACAGTCTCTCCTGCTTAGACTTCACTTTGCACTGTCTGTTTCTAACCATGACGGGTGTGTGTGTGTGTGTGTGTGTGTGTGGACTGAGGCACTTGGACTGAGCTCCACTCCCACCCTAGCACATCTCTGTGAACCATGCTACCGAAGAAGGCAATGCTTGTGGGGATTTACGGATGTTCAGCTTTCGTCTCAGCTTCTCCGTGTTTTCAGACATTCGAGGGCAGCCTTTTGTTCACTAATTATATCCTCACCAGTAACAGAACCAACTTGCATATATAACTCATTCTGCTGGCCTAGATGAATGCCTGGGCCTGGCCACATGTTAAGTACGAGCTTGAAGAGGGTCCTTTTCCCCACCTGCAAATGGGAGCCTGCTGTAAACAGTAGCCAAAGCTTTGAGCAGGAGCAAACTCCCCTGGGTCCAAGTGACCGCTGGATGAAAACTTGGCTCTTCCCTCAGGCACAGGCTTGCCCGGACAGCACTTCCTTACGAGTGTACTTACTATTTCTGAACCAATACCTCAACTTGGGAGTTTTTCATCTGACTGAAGGATGCGAGATGAACAACACTACGCTCACTGCCCTTCCCCATTAATGACTTACCTCTCCTCATTGTTCTCCATCTGATTAGGGAAAGCAGCAAAGTCTAGCAGTAGTTTGATGGCGTCAAGGTAGCCATTGTTACAGGACCAGTGCAAAGCCGTTCGCCCCTGCAAGCATGAGCAAAACCAACTGTGCTGGAGTGAGCAGTGCATACACATGGTTATAATAACTTGGAAGAAACAATTCCTCTTCAGATTGATCAACAACGAGGAAGGAATGCTATGAAGGATATAACAGAGAAAACAGATGGTTCTCAACTGAAGCAATCACAATTAGCATGCTGCTGAAAGTGGGTGCATCGTACACTGCCCACGATGAGATGCAAGGAAGATCTGACATTGCTGGTGGGACATTCCAACCAAGAGTGCAAACCTTCTTGACTTTCACTACCAGAAGGCAGGAGGCAAATCCAATTTGAGTCAAGTTTAATAAAATAAGTGGTGTGATTGTCATTCTTGGTTGGCAACTTGACTACATCTGGATTAACATAAACACAAGTGGCTAGGTACTGTGAGGGATTTGTTGTAATTAAATCATTTGAAATGGGAGGATCCACCTTAAATCTGGGCCATGGCTTCCGCTGGCAGCCTATATAAAGGACAAAGAAGGAAACTTACTCTGTGTCTGCTTGCCTTACTCCCATTGGCAAGTTCATTCTATTTGGTTTTTTTTTAGATTTATTTATTTATTTTTTATATGTAAATACACTGTAGCTGTCTTCAGACACCCCAGAAGAGGACATTGGATCTCATTACGGATGGTTGTGAGCCACCATGTGGTTGCTGGGATTTGAATTCAGGACCTCTGGAAGAGCAGTCAGTGCTCTGAACTGTTGAGCCATCTCTCCAGCCCAGCAAGTTCATTCTATTACTGGAATTAGAGCTATGTCTTCAGAATTCTGGTGTACACTGAAGACAAGCTGAGACATCTAGCCTTGTGGACTAAACAACAGCTTGATTCTGGTACATACTATTGATAGATAGCTATTGTTAGACTAGCTGAACCAAAGTCTATAAGCCACTCTAATAAATCCCCACCTATATGTGTGTGTGTGTGTGTATATGGAAAATTGAATGAATAAATGAATATATATGAATATATATAAACATATTTATATATATATATGTGAATATATATTCATTTTATCAGTTCTGTTCCTCTAGAGAACTCTGGCTAATACAAATAGCCTGTACTTAAAATTTTCAATGTCACAAAAGAATAAAAAAGGTTGCTTGCCACCAAGTCTGATGGTTTGAGTTTGATCCCAAGATCATGGGACCCAGGCGTTTGTGTATGTGTGTGTCTGTGTGTGTGCATATATGCACGTACACACAAATATAAACAATTAAATATAAACCAAAAAAAGAAAGCAAAAGAAGACATGAAACAGTGCAGAAAAGAAATAAGGCATTTATAGTGTTGAAGGTATCAGAGAGGAAGCTATCCCAAGCCTAAATATGTATACACCTAATCCAGATTCTAAACATATCAGACAAACATGGAATTAGAACCAAAATCATGGTGGTAAATTTTGAAAAATAGTTTTAAAATTTTATTTATTAATTTTTATAGTATTAGATTTTAAGTTGCTTTATTTTGAAATGGCTGATGTTAGAAACATGTAAGAGAACACTAATGATATAGAAGACATATGTAACACAACCTGAAGACTGGTATATAGACACAAACATTGCATTAAACCATGACTGAATTGGAATTCTTCTCAGTTATATATGGAGTGTCTACCAAAATTAGCCATATGCTGGATCATAAGAATGTCTCAGAAGAATATCCTACCCTGAAAAGATGTCTCTATGGTAACTTCTAGAATCCCTGACTTGTGATGCTACAGGGAACCGCAGCTGCCCTGCAATGGGGAGGCCATTCCGGGTTATTGTGTGGGTCTTTCCAGGGGTAAAAGTGCTGGGAGCTGGTATCAGTGGAGGATGCCTGTGAGTCAAGCAGTCTCCAAATGCTGGAAATGTTATAAACAAAACAGAACAACAGAAACCCTGCTTCTCCTTAAGGTCTGAAACAAGGCGGCTCTGCTGTACTCTGGTTTCTTAGCCCAGCGAGACTCTGTGACATAACTAATTTGTGTTGGATATTTGTGCTAATTTACCACAAGGAGCATTAAGGTTATGAAATAAGGAAATGTTCAGGTGCTTGGAAAATAAGCAACAGACTCCCAAGTAATGCACAGCCTTGCAAATAAAGCAAAGGAAAAAGAAGCAAATATTAGCTATATGAATGGCGGCAGCGAAGGTGTGTGTGCCTTAACTGAAAGCAGGGCAGAGCTGAAGCAGGGCCTGGCGGGCAGGGTGACATACGACTCTTACAAGAGTACTGAAAACATGAGGAACTTAAGTTTTCATCTGAAGAAGCTAACATCCAAGCTCAGGAACTGAGACGGGAAGATGTCAAGCTGGAGGTAAATAAGTTACCCAAGCCTGGGGTAAATAAGTTCCAGGATGAGCTACATGGTGATGTTCTGTCTTTGAAAGAAAAGAAAAATAAATTTAAAGGGGGTGCCTTCAACCCTAATACTTGGGACTCAGGAGGGGAGGGCAGGAGGATCAGGAGCTCAACAGTGTCGGGCTTATGAGACCGAGTATAAAAAGTGCCCACCAATCCAACAGGAAGTCAGACCCCTGGACAGTGGTGGCAGGAAGTAAAGACGGAGCCAACACCATTCCAAAAACAGATGTGCTCAAAATGCAAAGTCAACAAAGACAGATGTCCTTGGAATGGCTGAAAAACACAGGTTGAATTTAAATAAAAAGAAAACAGATAATATATATATTATCAACATAGGCATTTAAAGGAGAAATAGCTTTAAGTCCTAAAACATAATATAGACAAGAGCAGATGTGACCAATTTTTATAAATACAACTGAAATTTTGAATAAAATGGAAAAATTCCCAATAAAGTATACTTACCAAAGTGGAAAGGAAATTATTAGGAAACAGAATAGTCTAACAGCCACTAAAGAGCCATTTCAGTTATTAATAAACTATGCATTAGGAAAGTTCCCACAACCAGTGGACTTCAACAACAAATTTTACTATACACTTAAGGAAGAAGTAACATCAATCCTACAAAAATTCCTAGAAAAATACTTTATAGCCCTATTCATAAGGTTAGAAACTCCTACTCAAACCTGACAAGTACTAAGAAAGGGAAATCACCATGAACGTAAGTACAAGGTCTTAAAACATCAGTAAACAACATCCACCCACATATAAAAATGCCCACTACACTGTAAGTGAGGCTCAATCTACAGGTGTGAGGCAGGTTAACATCTGAACACAATTCAGTCAACTTGATTTACTTTATCAAGAGAAAAAAGAAGAAAAAAATGTAATCATGTTGGTAGATGCACAAAGAATATTTGATAGAAATCTAAGTATGATCTAAGCATCTAGAAATAAAATCTCATGTAATTAATGATAAAGTATTAAAAGCCAGATGGCTGAGAAACTAGAATGAGTTAAAGATAACCATCATCATCAAATCTTTTCAGAACTACATGAGAGATCCTAGGTAGTCCAAAAACAGATGATTCCAAAGTGCTACCCATAAAAATGAACAGAAATGGAAAGTTGCTTGATAAAAGTATGGAAGAAACTGTTCCTTTAGCACAACATAAAGAACATGCTAAATTACAAATGATGCATTCCTAATGTATTCAGCATGCACACCCTTGGCCCAGCAAGCAGGCGGTCAGCAGTCAGCTGCAGGACTCAGATGTCTCCTTCCCACTCGGACAACTTGCCAGCTCCTCATTATGTTGTTTTTACACACAACAGCAATATGGGTGGACACTTCCTCAATGGTTGATAGAGAAACTATTTTCTGACTTAGAAAACCTGACTTATGATAGTACTTTTAGAGTTAAGCCAGCCCTCCAAAAGTAGTGCTAGGGAAACTGAGGGAAACTGATACTACATAGAGGAGGAAGAGGTATGGATTAAATCCTTTCTAGGATTCTGGCAGTACACACACACACACACACACACTCACACACTACATATCACAGCCAATCCCACTGTATAGCATTTGTTACTTTGATTCGGTAATCTCCTAAGAGGGATTATTCTAAGAGAACAATCCAAAACAAGAAAAATAATGAGATAATCAAGGTGGAGACTTGTCCACATAGGGAGTTAATTACTGAACTTGAGAGTTTAGTTAAGGGCTCCCCACTCCCAAGTACTGTCACTACAGAGTTATCATTGAAGCTGCTTAAGTTCCAATTTTCTCTGCTGTGAAGTAGGAAAATGACAGTAACTGCTTCATCTGGTCACTGTGAGGGTGGAATGAACAATTCTTGAATATAAAGCTCTTGGTATTTCAGGATATTAAGCAGTTGTGATCACGAGAAAGACTATATATCAACTGAGAAAATGTTGGTGTTAATTTTAAGTGAACAAAGGCATTTTAAATATTATATATGTGTATACATATGCTAAATAACATAAAGATATAGATGAGCACTAGAAGAGAACATGGACAAATGGAAATCATCTTTCTCCGCCGAGTGATAACCTTTCCACTTAACTCATAAGAGAGAAGGATCCTGTGCACCGTGGAGCTGGTGGCAGGGAAAGCCCAGGGTCTCTACCTCTTTGTCTTGGATGTTGGGGTCCGCACTGTTCTCCATGAGCACAGCCATACAGTTGATGTACCCTCCGTATGCAGCACACTGAAGTGGTGTTCTTCCTGCATAATCCTGCACGTTTGGGTTGATCTTGTTTTCTATTAGTATCTGGCAGACGTCAGCGTTTCCCCCCAGCGCTGCCCAGTGTAGAAGTGAGTGTCCATCCTGGTCAACCAGGTCCACTCGTGCTCCACCTAGCAAAGCAGAGCGGCAGTCAGAGTGTGGACAGTGCTTACTGCAAGGAGCAGAAGCTTAAAAAGGTAACAGCTCTCTTTAAAAGCTCCCCCGCCACCAATAGGTCTATGCATTATGCACTGTCAGTGCCAGAGCTCGGGAGAATTCCTGAGGGTTTACAGAGGTTGGGACTCATCCTCTTTAGGTGACTGCAAAGTGGAAACCTGAATCACATGTTCACCAACAGGTGAGGTCACGGGTGACGACAGTTTTCTTCTGGTGCCACTGGGCACTCTTCCTGAACTTTCTGACCCGTGACTTTGTGAATGAAAGCATTCACACTGGGTGAGCTGGAGTGCCGACCTTGGTGTGAGCCCTTATAGAAGCACTTGTGCCAGCTCACCTTTAATAAGCGTCTGAATCACATCTCTGTGTCCCATCTCGCAGGCTCGGAACAGTGGAGTATGTTTCATGACGTCAGTAGCATCTACTTGAGCATCATTGTCCAATAACAACTTCACGGTGCTGACGTGGCCAGAAAGGGCAGCGGCGTGCAAAGCTAAAACAGAAGACAAAGTCATGGTAAGTGCTCACAATAATTTTACTTTTAATTTTAAGTATGTTTTTCTTTCTCTTATTGTTTCCACCTCTCTGTGGCTAAATGCAATCCCCTTTTTTCTCTCCTCCTTCCTCCCCGGCCCCCAACTCTGGCCATGTATATGCTGGTGTGCTGTGTGGGTGGTAGTGAGGCCACTTCTGAGTTCTGGCTGTACTCAGTGCTGTGCTAGAGATCTTCTTTTCCTTCTGACTTGCAATTGGGATTTCAGACAAAGAAGAGACTTTTATTGGATGATAAATACTATGCCTCTTAGTAACCAGTAAGCAGTTACAGGTCTCTATTAACAAAGAAAAATTGAAGCAAGAGTCTGGTAAAGACTGATAAGACTGTGAAGAAGTGAAGATTCTAGAGACATGCGAAGTTCTAACAAGAGACAGCAATATGCAGTCATCCCTTAAAACATATTTTGAAATATTTAGCAGCTACTAAATATGCACAGTTTTGCATATGGGCATATATGTCGAAGTATACATGCATGTGCACACATACACGTGTGTTGAGGCCCAAAGTTGACATCAGTTCCTCGATTATGCTCTACCCTGCACATTTACACAGGGGGTCTTTGTGACTCCACAGGTCAGCCAGCTTGCTCTGTGGGTTTCCTGTTTGCTCCTCCCAAGCATGGCGATTACTGACAGGCCTCCACGCCCTGTGCCGGGCCCTCACACTTGCATGGCAAGTGCCTTGTACTGAGCTATCCCTTCAGCCCCAACTATGCATAGCTGTAAGTTTCTGGGCTGTATTTTTTCTTTTTAAATATGAGAAAGTAAATGATGAGACAAGTTTCTATCTTGTGTCCAAGGTGCAGCCAAAGCTATAAACCAGATGTTGATTTTTACCTGGTAGAGACACTAATTTTAGCTGTAATACTTGGAAGAAATAAAGCCTTTGGAGTAAGATCTTGGCAAACTCAAACTTAAAAAGTAAAAAGCTAAGTCAAACAGTATTATCTTAGAAACAATAACATTATCTTAGACCTCAAGTTTCTGTATTCTAAATTTGGTAGCACCTTTCAGCGCCGGAAGCACCATGAGCACATGCACAGTTCCTACCTGTGCCTCCATACTTGTCTGCCATGTTGATGTCGATGTCCGATTTTAAACTCAGCATAGTCCTGAGCACGTCATCACTGCCTTTTCCTGCTGCCCACATGAAAGATGTTCTTCCTTCCAGGTCAGAATCATCCTTCACTGAAGGATGCGTTAGAAACACTTTGACTGTTTCCTGTAAGGAGACTTTATCTGAACACTGCGGTGGCAGAGCACATCTGTACAGTAAGAAAGCACCTGTGTGGCTCCATGAAGGAGACGAGGGTTTCCCCTGATGGTTTTGTTTTTTGTTATTTTTGTTTTATAATTTTTTTATTATACCACATTTTCTGTGTCCATTCCTCCATTGAGGGACATCTGGGTTCTTTCCAGCTTCCGGCTATTATAAATAAGGCTGCTATGAACATAGTGGAGATGTGTCCTTATTGTATGCAGGGGAATCCTCTGGGTATATGCCCAGGTGAGGTATAGCAGTGTCCTCCGGAAGTATCATGCCCAGTTTTCTGAGGAACCGCCAGACTGATTTCCAGCTAAGACTATTCTCAACAGTAAAAGAACTTCTGGGGCAATCAGTATTCCGGACTTCAAGCAATACTACAGAGCAATAGTGCTAAAAACTGCATGATATTGGTACAGTGACAGGCAGGTAGATCAATGGAATAGGACTGAAGACCCAGAAATGAACCCACACACCTATGGTCACTTGATCATAGGAGCTGAAAACATCCAGTGGAAAAAAAGATAGCCTTTTCAACAAATGGTGCTGGTTCAATTGGAGGTCAGCATGCAGAAGAATGCAAATTGACCCATTCTTATCTCCTTGTACTAAGCTCAACTCCAAGTGGATCAAGGACCTCCACATAAAACCAGACACACTGAAACTAATAGAAAAGAAACTGGGGAGGATCCTTGAGGACACAGGCACAGGGGAAAAGTTCCTGAACATAATACCAATAGCTTATGCTCTAAGATCAAGAATTGACAAATGGAACCTCATAAAATTACAGGGTTTCTGTAAGGCAAAGAACACTGTCAAAAGGACAAAACGACAACCAACAGATTGGGAAAAGATCTTCACCAACCCTACATCCGACAGAGGGCTAATATCCAATATATACAAAGAACTCAAGAAGTTAGACCCCAGAGAATCAAATAACCATATTAAAAAATGGGGTACAGATCTAAACAAAGAATTTTCACCTGAAGAATTTCGGATGGCTGAGAAGCACCTTAAGAAATGTTCAACATAATTAGTCATTAAGGAAATGCAAATCAAAACAACCCTGAGATTTTACCTCATACCAGTCAGAATGGCTAAGGTCAAAAACTCAGGAGACAGCAGGTGTTGGGGAGGATATGGAGAAAGAGGAACACTCCCCTGGTGGTTTTAATGAATAATAAAACTTCAATTTCCATAGAAAATGATGATCTTCTTCCCTTATATTAGTTTTTGTTTCTGGAACACTTTAAGGACATAATCAATTTTCTCATTCAACACCCTTAAATTTGGGGTGATGCCTGCCCGCTCCGAGCAAATGCTGAAGCAGAGGTAGAGGGGCTGCTAGGAGCCAGAGGCTGGGAAGGGCTGCTGCCTAACAGTGTTTTCTGGACATGACGAGGCTGGCCCATGGTGAACTCACCGCAGCTCTGGCCGCCAGCACAAGCCTGGCCCTGTCAACATGTCTGGTGAGGCCCCACCCCTCTCTGAGGGACCATGACAGTCAGTGGTGGCTTGGGGAACTCATGCCGCTCTCCTCATTAGTGCTAAGTTGTCCATGCTCCAGTAAACAACCTCTCACTCATGCAGGCAACCCTACTAAGCCCAGTGTGTCACACACACAGAAGACACGGACATAGGGAACTTACTGGGGAGAAGGTGGGGATGAATAAAACTGTTAAAGAACAAAAAATAATTTAATAAAATTAAAAGATGACAAGTGTCACATAACTGAGAACGAGTCTCTTTGATCAAGCTTTCAAACTTTTAAGGCCATGGTTAGGAATGAAAATTAGAAGGCCTTAAAGAATTCAGTGTCATGACTAACATTAAGTTATACATTTGCTTGTACACTGGACCTGCAGAGACCCACATATTCACGTGTGCCTCTAGAGAAGGCAAATGGATCGTTTCTCTGTGTATCTGATTACTAAAAATCTTGAGTAGTTAATACATTTGTTGATTGCTGATCGAAAGTTACTATGAAATGTAGCATTCAACTCATTTAAAAATTTTATTTAGTCATCTGATACACTCTTCTGCTCTCCAAGGTTACTAGGCACGTTACTCAGACACACATGCAGACAAAAATCTATACATATATAACAATAAAAAAGAATAAATATAAAGACTCATCTAATTTAGTCCTTATTTTACATTGTAAGAAATGCAGGTTTATGACCACATAAATATTGGAGGCAGGTAAAGAACAGATGTAAACCTGGAACTCCCAGCAATCTGTCCACAGCATGGTAAGGTTTCCTAGTTTTAAAACTCTTTCCTGATTTGTTTATTTTTGTTTTTTTTTTCAAAAAAGAAAATAGCAACCTTATGTGGAATTAACAGAAGCTAAGTAATTATTTCTAAGCTTGCAACAGAGCTTAGAAATGTGCACAATTATTAAAATCAACTCAGGAACTAGCAGACAACCTAACTCAAATATCTATAATGTGCTACCATTCTCTCTTACTCCCACTGATAAACATTTAATTATTGGCATTTGTGTTAAAGCTAGAGTCTGAAATCTGGTTTGCGATTATGGGCAAGGCCTCGTAGAACCTGTAAATGGGACCCACCTTCAGGCTTCTGAGTTTTCACTTCCATGGACCCATCAGCTTGGGCCACACGACTTTCCCATCTGTGTTAAAAAAGAACTACTTCTCCAAATATTGTTGAGAGTTAATAAAAGATGATGGTTTGCCAAAACTCTAAGTGGTGCATTGAGTAAAGTTTTAGGGAGGCTATGAAGGAAACAATGTAAGTGTACAGATGGCCAGCCTGCAAACAACCCAAGAGCAGACACACAACGTTTTTGTCACAAAGGGCACCCATGAGTTTTTGACTTATTAAAAAGAAATGTAGTAGAATCACTAGCATACAAGACAGGATCAAACTGGCTTCTGCAGAGTAAGAAGGAATGAAAATCAGATGCTCAGTAGAGCACTAAGGTCAAAAAGTAGGGGTTATGCTCTGCCCAGGCCAGAGCTATGGAGAGTTTCACTGTACATTCACGATGAAGACAGAAAACCAACTGTGGCCTCCTTAACGTCTTGGTGTCAGACTACACACCATCACGCTGCCAAGTGAACCCAGGACATAACAGATAAGAATGCATGTTATGATCCATCAGGGAAGAACTGTAGAGGACGTCCAGGGTCTCTAGGTATAACAATTCACACTTTTGCCTTCACAGATGCATACAATCCACAATCACGAACATGGATCATAAGAATGTGTTTGGACACCTGCTCTTGTATGTAAACAAGTGCTCTCATAGGAATACGGCCTGTGTAGGCTCCTGCTCTACACCAGGTGCAGTAGACACTTACATAAAGTTTGCTCTACCTTCCAGCAGTCCTGAAAGGAGACTTAGAGTTATAAAACTATCTACAAAGAAGCAAAGACTCAGAGAGGTTAAGAAGTTTGTGTGAGGTCACACAGCCAGCAATGTGCATGGTCAGGATTCCAGATCCCGGTTGTCTTTTCCCGCTGCAAAGTCTTGCTGAAGGGCTTTCAAGACAATTGCAGGGTGCCAAACAGTAAGGCATCTTTAGTGCTACAAAAGTCACAAAATACGGCAGTACACTCAGCATAAGACAAAAGGTTATACAGAGGGTTTAAGTAGTGACATAAAACCTTATAAAAACACACACCATTACCTGTATCACGGTGCTGACAGAAAGATGGTTAAGAGCCAACCACTCTACCAACTCAGATACATGAACTTTAACCAGGCGCAGTCTGAATTACATCAGTGCCAACCTCCTTTTGATAACACTGTACACCGTCTATCATTAGACTAGGCTGATTGAAAGGGACATGGGACCATGGCATATTATTTCTTATATGGAATACGAAGCTATACTTATATTAAAATGAACATTTCATTAAGGGAAAGGGGAATTGTAACTCACAGCAAAGTTACTCTGAGCTGCATAGTGCAAGGGTGTTGCTCCTTGGCTGTCTGAAGGGATCGTCCCAGACTTGTTTCTTTCTAGAAGGAGATGGACAATCTGCGTGTGGCCTGAGAATAGACACAAGGTAGGCATCACGCACAAAGGGATAAGCTAGTTTTTAATCCATTTAAAAGACAGAAGGTTAAAAAAAGAAGAAGAAAAAGCAAAACAAAACAGTAGCATTCAACAGCATTTAATCACGGTTTCCACAGCTCTGAGCACAGCCTTTTCCTCCTCCCCCCCCTCCCATGCCCATGACAGGTCAGGATGAAGACAAAACTTATGACAGTTAAAACAGGATACTTCATCAGGAAGGAGAGCACACTGGCAGCAAGTGCCAGGCTCAGCTGCTGCCTCTTGGCTTCACTGCCCATCAACGTTCTGCTTTCTGATTCCAGAGAGCTGAACACTAGCTCCCTTCTACTGCTCAGCTGAACTAACTGAAGTGAACCTCTTCTGACTCTGACAACTAACCACCCCCTCAATATTGTTCCCTACTCTTTGAACATCAAGGCTGCAGGTTCATACTCCACAAAATAAGAGATCAGGCATTGTGGCATGGTGGTGGGCTAACAGTCTGTAGTACAGTCTGAAAGAACTGGTTTCTGCAAGGGAGAAACTGTACAAAGAGTCAAAGGATTAACAAGCTGGGTGTGGTGGTGTGTGCCTGTAAACCCCAGCCCTTGAGAGCTCAGGCAGGAGTAGTGAAAAACTGAGACTAGTTTGTTTGATTGACATTGTTTGATTGTCTCAAAAAAACATAACAGCATAACACTACACCACACAGAGGGCTAGCAAACTTAGGAAAGCCTTTTGGACTCTCTAACGGAGCCTTGTGGGGACAGGGCAGGGAAGGAGCTACCATGATGGAGGAGCCCTCTGAAGAGGGCAAGGCTGTGCTGGGTGCTGGGTGCTGGGATCTGGCTGGGGCTGTGCTCATGTACTCATTCCACACATGTAGTTTAAGATGGAGTCCTCCTAGCCCAAATACAGGCCTGGCGACTATCTGTGCCGTCCTGTCAGTCTAGGTACAGCTACTCTTGTTTGATGAGCAAAGAAAACATTCATAAGGGAAAGTAAGTCAGCACTGGAAAGATGGAGGGCGTACCTCAGAGACGGTTCAACAAGACTCAGAGCAAAGGCGAGAAATTGTTAGGCATCTTCAGTTTAGTCAGAAAGAGATGGCTTCTACGACACAAAAGAGAGCATCCTAGGAGGAAAACAGGCGGACATGAAAAGCTGATGGAAGGAAATAAAATGAGTGTAAGAAATATAGAAGAGGCCAACAGGAATGAAGACACAGTTGAAATAAAAAAATCCATGTAATAGGAATAATAAAATCAGAATGTACAGAATGAATTTAGTGAAGTGGAAACAAAGTTGTGAAGTATACCCACTTTTAGAGGAAACAGAAAAGGGGTAAAAAACACCTTAGGAGAAAGACTAAATGACAAGTCTGACATAAAAACCATATGGAAAAATGAAAATCACTTTAAAACATATGGTGTGCAATTTAAAAATTAAAAGCAAGATATTCACAACTGAGCAGACACTCAGACTGCTAAATTGAGAAGACCCTCAGACTATTAACTGAGCAGTCCCCTCAGACTGTTAACTGAGTGGACCCTCAGACTGTTTACTGAGTGGACCCTCAGACTTTTCACAAAACCAAAGCTGTAATGAGAAAAGGGCACAGCTCATCTTATGAGCGGGAGGAAACAGGTGAGGTCTAGCTCTTGACTCTGACTCATGGGTAAACAAGATTTCAATAAATTGAAAAGTCACCACAACAGAGCCTACACTGCCACCTGCCACACCAGGCAGGCACAAGTGATGGCAGCACATACTCTCTGACAGAGGGCGAAAACAAAGGGGCAAGAAAACATTAAGAAAAAGCCCCTCTGAAAAGATTAATAATGCCCATAGAGTAAGAAAAAAATATTACTTTTTAATAATGACTATAAGTGGTTAAACTACTGCATAAAACAGAAAAGCTCCCAGGTTGTACTCTTTCAAATAATCTGACACAAGCATACATACCAGGCATACATCTGCCCTCTCATAAAAAAAAAAAAAAAAAAAACAGTGATCCCTAAAAGGTTACAAGGCAGGTATGAGGAAAAAAATATCAAATATCAAGGACTGAATACAAGCATCAAATGAATGGCCTCCTTTGCCCACAGAACAGCCATGAATATGAAGACAGGTTATGTTATATTCATAACTTGTCAATGAATTTTCATTCCTTTATAATAAAAGTAAAAACTTATAACATGATGTTGCAATGGAACCAGTGTTTAATGGAGAATTAGTTTACATTACCCCATTGTAAGGTGCAC
Organism: Apodemus sylvaticus; assembly: GCF_947179515.1. Taxonomy (NCBI): domain Eukaryota; kingdom Metazoa; phylum Chordata; class Mammalia; order Rodentia; family Muridae; genus Apodemus; species Apodemus sylvaticus. The sequence goes on along the minus strand of NC_067474.1, from coordinate 61,756,326 downwards.
TAGAAGTAGCCAGGATAGGAGATAATTGAGCATTTGAATTAGATATGGAAATGTTTAACATCGCCCACAGCAGATGTGAAGGTACAGAACTTCTGTAGTTGGAAAGTCTTTCCTACTAGCGGTCCTCTGAATTACAGCAGAACGTACCTAGTAAGGCTGCCCAGTGAAGTGGGGTTCGAAATAGGTTATCGTAAGACGTTATGTTGCAGCTTTCATAGGAGGTCAAGACATCCACCACTGTTAGGTTTCCATCAGCGACTGCGAAGTGCAGAGGTGTGCGGCCCTCATAGTCTTGCCAGTTCAATAAAGACTCTGTTGGAGCAGCATCCTATTTTTAAGAACCAGAGACTTCAGACATGTAGATTCTCTATAAATAACATGTGCCATTTACACTATTTCTTTTTTTTTTTAAAGATTTATTTATTTATTTTATGTATACTCTACACTGTAGCTGTCTTCAGACACACTAGAAGAGGGCATCAGATCCCATTACAGATGGTTGTGAGCCACCATGTGGTTGCTGGGAATTGAACTCAGGACCTCAGGTAGAGCAGTCAGTGCTCTTAACCTGCTGAGCCATCTCTCCAGCCCCCGTACTAACTATTTCTTAAAATGAAACTTCCACATTCTCTATAGGTACAAGTACAATGAGAGCTTAAATGTATGGGCTAAATCTTTAACAACTAACTTTCCTATTTATCAATAATATAAGAAATAAAGAATAGAGTAACTACCATGCTTGCATTAAAAAGGTGTGGCGCTTTGCCTAATGTGCTTTTGTGTCTGTTGTAAATTAGTCTATAGCAGTGTTTTGTTTTGTTAACATATGCAGTAGTCCATAAACAACATACAGTTTGTACACGTGATTTTGATATTTACATCATGGAAGCACCCTTGTAATTTCTTTGGCAACTTTTTCTTCCTATATTACTCTTGTAAGTATCCCTGTTGATTCTAGTTAATTTGTTAAACTAGAATTTTGTTGTCCATTTTTCTCCTGAGGAACAGTTATTTTCATTTTTCTTGCCATCATAAATAATGTTGCAAAGACTGTTTCCCTCACATATTTCTTGCAGCTCAAAATGTGAGATTTTCCTCTGATACACATGGAAAGAGGCTTTGCTAATTGAAGGATTTTGAAACTTCTACTGCTCACTGTCAAGTTGCTCACAAACGCTTGGCCCAATGAACACGCCACCACAGCGTGCAGAGTGTTTATGTTCCACACGCTGGCTCAGATCAATCACTTGGTATTATCAAGCTTCCTACATGTTATTCCTAGTATGAAGCTCAAAGATAGTTCCCTGATGCTTAATTTAAGGTGCTTTTATGAATGAAGCTGAAAATTTTACCTCTGTTTCTATGGCATTCAGTTTTATTTCTCTGTAAGTTCCCAGCACTTACCGACTCTTCTGTGGATCTTTGTAGCAGACATTATGATGTGCTTAAGTGTCCCTTTGACATCAAAGAACATATTTCCCAGTTTCTAGGGACACTGCCTGCCCAGAACCCTCATGTCTCAGCTTCCTGGAACAGCTTCAGCTAAGGAGTTTCCTCACCCAGTATTCCTTCTTATGTTAGGTCACATGTAGACCCAAGTCCTGATGCGCCAGTTTGACTCTCTGAAGGGCCAGCCTGGATTTACAGCTTCCCATGTAGTCAGCCCATTTTACCAACAAAGGGTGTGTCCAACCTGGGGCCATGGACTACCTATGTCCTAAGCCAGCTACAAATGCAGCCAGCCCTGTTCCAAATGTTAAAGGGTATGCTTAGTTAAAACATTATGGGATAATTTATTTACTTTTATGTGACTCAATTGCAAGGTTATTGACCATTAACTTCTAGATGACAATGGTATCGAATGTTTGACAGACCTATGCTCTCAAAGAAAGGTGTGTTTACATGAGGCAACAATCTATGAAATCTGTAAGAAAATAAAAGATGCAATGGAAAGTGAGCAGAAACAAAAACTATCACAATGACCAGGATGATTTGTACACACCACATGAGTTTCAGACTCATGGTGGATTCCTGATCTCACAGACTCTACTACACAGGCGCTGGGATTGCAAGCATGTGCTACCTTGCCCATCAAACATGATATTTTTTTTTATTTCAAAAGATCACACCAGGACATATTGCAAAGGAACTATAGAATGTTAAACACAGAATTAAAAACAGTCTGAATGAAAAGGCAGATCATCTTACAAAGGATTGACCACTAAGACAGCAACAGCCTTGACTTGCAAGAAAAACAAACAAACAAACAAAAGGTAGAAAGTTGTAAGCCATATGAAGTAAACAACAGAAGCATAGGATGTAGGATGCATATGTGTAGGATGGCACAAGGAAAACTAGATTTCAAGAACAAGATAGCAACAATGAAAGACACAGAGGTTATGAGCTTTGAAGAACAGGAGGTCAGGTGGCATAGGACATGGAAAGTTTTGAAGGGAGTAAAGGGAAGAGGGGATGATGCAATTATATTTGAATTTAATAAAAGAAAAACATTAAAAAGATATTCTTAACAGTTAAAATGCGGTTTCGTCTGGAGCTGAGGCTCACTTGGCAGGGTGCTCGCCTAGTGTGTACATTGTCCTGCGGGTGATGACCAGGTGTTGGTGGCATGGGGCTGTAATGCTAGCTAGCACTTGGGCGGAGAAGCTCGAGGTAATCCTCAGTTACATAATGGTTTGGCTTCTACAGGAGACCCTCCTGCCTCAGTCAACAAAGTGGGAAATGATGAGGACATCTGACATCAACCACTGGCCTCCTCCATACACATATACACATGAGCATGCACCCTCACACACATACCAACACACGCTGTCAATACATGCATGCATCTCTCTCTCTCTCTCTCTCTCTCTCTCTCTCTCTCTCTCTCTCTCTCACACACACACACACACACAAAAAAAAAAGAAAGAAAGAAAAATATAGAGGGTCACACCGGGGCCCTGTCCCAGGGACAGGAACCATGTCACCGTGTCACTCTGTCCCCACCAGGGCCATGCCAGGATCCGTAACATGCATACAACTAAGTGAGCATATTTACGTTATCCTTTTGAATAGAGGGCATTGAATATCTATATTTACAAATACATAAATCAATAACAAAAGAGTAATGCTGATTAATGGCGAAGTCAGGTAATATTATCAACAAGTTAATTGTTTGGTGTTTACATCTTTATTCTTAAAATAAATCTTAAGTAATTAAGATGGTCCCTAAATAACTCATGTAGTTCTTTCCCTGATTCAAAGAAACCAATTTCAAATAACAAATACTTTCATATAGATCATTTGTCTTGCTATATTTTATGCTGTTATAATACCTAAAACTGGAGAATTTATAAAGAAAATAAATTTATTTCTTAACAAAAAAAGTAAATATAGAGAAAGAAACCAATGGATATGTACAACAATCACTGTATAAACAAGGGACGAATACTTTTAAAAGTCTAATTTGTATATTAAAAGCCAGCAGGGGACCAGGGAAGTGTCTCAGTTAGTAAAGGATCCAGGTTCAATCTGCAGCACCTCTGTCAACAGCCACCCTTGGTTGTGAGGACTTTAACCCTAGCGCTGGGGGACAGAGACACTTAGGCCCCAAGAGCTTGCTGTCAGACAGCATAGCTGAAGCAGTGAGTTTCAGGTTCAGGGAGAGACTCTATCTCAAGGGAATGGGCAGAGAGTAGGACAGGGGGATCCCCAGTGTCTCGCTTGGCCTTGGTGCAGACATAATATACACGCATCACATGTATAAACACCTCCTACACACACACACACACACACACACACACACACACACATTCACAGGCACATACACCTCATACACAAAAATAAAAAAAAAAAACCAACAGATTAGAAACAAGTGCAAAACAAAGCAGGGAATGAGAAACATGAGGCTGGTGGAGGGAGTGCATCAGAGAAAACCTCGGCTGGAGTAACTGTTACTGCGAGGCTCTCAGGGGACGAGCCCACGGGCTGACATTCTCAGTTCACTGTCTGCCAGTCTGCCATGCCTATGCTTCTGTAGCTATCATTGTTTCCTAGGAAGGCTCTGGGGTCGCACAGCACTCTACTCACCAGGATGCATCTCACCGTGTGCACGGCACTGGGGTCCTTGTGGTTGGCTGCCCAGTGGAGCGGGATCTTGCCTTCCGCGTCAGGAATCCCGATGTTGGAGTCATGCTTGATGAGCAGCTTCGCGTGCTCCGGGTTGTTGTAGTAGGCGCTCCAGTGCAGAGCTGTCTGCTGCAAGGAAGAGGGCGCTACTGAGAGCAAGGTTGGAGGGTCTGCAGGACCCTCTGGGAGATAAGGACTCCTTGATTTGCACGTGACAGAAGTTAAGCAGTGTGTGGCTGCACTGAGATTTTATGTGACTCTGGAGGCTGACCTCCTAACCATGAGTCCTCTTCATCAAGTGCTGCAAACAGCAGGGAGAGGAACGGTGACATTCGAATAATCACCAGCAAGGCAACCAATGTTCCTGATGTTACACCTCTGAGTAGCACTAAGATTTGAATTAGAATCTTAGAATTTGACAGAAAGATTTAAATTTTGATGTTAACCAGAAGGAATGTATGTCACAGGCAACCTACAGATCTGGAATCCTTTAGCATATCAAATTTAAATTTAAGAATACGTTTACATACTAACAGCTAAATCTAGCTACTGATTTTAAACTTTTAAAACTATACCAGCATTTATTTGAAATAAAAGTTTAAAGTGGTAATTTTGAACACAGTAAAGTTGCTTGAAAACTACTTTTGCCACTGCCATGAACGTGCCTCTTACAGAGAGAGTCACCACAGAAAAAAAATGGCAGACGCTTAGATACACATTGGACACTCACTGTCATCCAACAGCCCAGTCTAAAATTGGACAATTTACTGACAGGAGCCAAGCTCATTTGCCCTCAAATTGAAAGACTAGCATTGTGGTATTCATTCAAAGTACACATACAGGTATTTATTATATTATGAAGTCATTATTAATGCATCATTTTCTAAAAGATTCATTTTATTTTTGTTTACTTTGTGTGCTTGGCTAACTCCAGGAGGTCAGGGGAAAGTGCTGGATCACCTGGAGCTTGAGTTACCGACTGCTGTGAGCTGCCTGTGTGAGTGCTTGGAACAGAAGCTGACCTCTGCGTAACTGCTGAGCAATCTCTTTAGCCCTAACCCATTGCTATCTTTATTAATGACCAAAGATCAGAGAAAAAATCATTACTTAATAGCAACCATTAATTAATTACAAACACCTTCTTAATAAACACAGATAGAGTCTTTACTTCCTTCCTTTCACTAGGTTATGGTTATTCAGGGTATATTTACTCAAATATAATATGAGCTTAACAGTTTGAACTTATATTTTTGACATCTTTTTATTTTTCTACTTATTTTTGCTGTGGTACAATATACATGAATCTGACCGTTCAGAGAAATGCCAGCACTCCGATGCTCTGACAGGAACATGCTAATGCATGGCTGCAAAGCAAAAGTTGATCTCTTGACTGCAAACTAAAGAAAATTTGAAAAATACAAGAACAGTCTGAAGTAAAACCAACCAACCAACCAACCAACCAACCAAATGATCAACAACAGAGAAGGGCTGGAGAGACGGCTTGGCGGTGAGGAGTACCTGCTCCCCTTGAAGAGCAGGCCAGTGCCGGCACCCACATCAGGGGTCACAATGACCTGTAAACCAGTTCTAGAGCATCTGACACTCTGTCCCCAAAGGTATCTGCATTCACATGGTGCACAAACTCACATGGGTATTGTGTGTGCACGAGGGTGCACAAGTGCATGCGTGCGCGCACACACACACACAGCACATGTGCACACATGGGGTCATTGGTATTAACAAGACTTTGGCTCATCCACAGTGGAAAGAAAAGGATTACTACTGGTTTCTAACACAGTAGAAACCACAGAGGTTTTTTTCCTATAAAGAAAGATTAGCAAAACTATGAGCTGTGTAAGCAATCTGTTAAAATTTAAGAGCAAGGAAAGTTAAAAAAAATTCGAGCAAGAAGTGAGAGGGTAGATGTCAGAACTGAAATGTAATTAATATGGCTAACATTGGACCAACTATGGGAGTTGGACAAATGGTCCATACATTATGTGAGTGTATCCTGTGTGAGACACTGTGTTAAGGATTTTGCATTATCTCATTTTACCTTCAGTTATCTTCTCATGTATTCTAACATTATGACATAAATGAATTAAGTAATTTCCCCAAGAACACTGAGTAAGCAGTGACTCTTAGAGTCTAAGGAGGCTACTGCTGACAGCCCAGCCATTAAAGCCATTGCCTGCACAAGCAGATGGTCCTGTGAGTCCAAGTGATGCTCAGTGCACTGCATGGACAGACACACACCATGACATCTAGTGCGCACATGCTTAGTACACTGCACAGGCAGAGGACCACCCTGAGTCCAAGTGCCCACCTGCTTAATGCACTGTGCTAGGCAGACAGTCATCATGAGTCCAGGTGCCTACAGGGACTGGCATGGGTCTCTGACAAATGACAAATGTTGGCTTTTACAGTTAAACAGGCCAGGGTTTGGATTCTTGTTTTGCCACTTGGATCTCGGGCAAGCTTTAATCCTCTTGACATCAGATTCCCCACCCACCAAAGAAGATGACACTACCAACCACATGGGGGATAGCAGGGTAATGGCAGACTTTTAGGAAATACTCTCTGGGATGTCAGGATGTGTGGAATTGCCCTCCCACAGGGACGGTGGCAATGCATACCTTCTTTCCCGAGGCTTCACACACACACACACACACACACACACACACACACACACAATGCATACCTTCTTTCCCGAGGCCTCACACACACACACACACACACACACACACACACGGCATCCCCTTTCTTCTTTCATTTCTCTTTGACTCTGATTGTTCGTTACCTTGTTTTTGTCTTGTGTATCCACCTCCCCAGGGGCCATAAACTTCAGCAGAAGAGCTAGACACTTGGGGCTCCTGTGCCGGGTGCTCAGGTGTAAAGGCGTCATCTCTTCTAGGTCCTTCTGCATCCAGTTTGCTCTGCGAGTAAGCAAGAGTTTCATAAAGCGGTAATTTCCCTAGATGAAAAAAGGACAGAGAGGGTGAGGAGAATTTACTTTGTGGCCAGTAAGTAGATACATTTTAAATGTTTTCAGGATTTAAATCATCTTCACAGAGTATACCATGCAGAAAAATTAATAAAAGGAAAAAAATGAACATAACTACACTAAGACAGTGATTGCTTTATGTTTTCCTGTTTCTTCTGATTGCTTTTGAACACACATATAATTTACACAGTGGCTGGCCAACATTTATTGGGTTAAGTTAAATGTTTTATTTAGCCAGACTATTATTGCTAGGTGTTTAGAATGTTAGTCTATTATTACTGGATATGCAGACACAAAAGCTTTTGATCATAAATATTTATTATAGAAAATGCTTCAATATAACCATTTTGTACTCAGCTTTTTACTTTTATTTTATTACTTACTTACTTACTTAATTACTTAATTAATTTTATTTTTTTGGTTTCTTGCATTTGGTTTTTTCCAGACAGGGTTTCTCTGTATAGCCCTGGCTGTCCTGGAACTCACTCTGTAGACTAGGCTGGCCTTGAACTCAGAAATCTGCCTGCCTCTGCCTCCCAGAGTGTTGGGATTACAGGCATGCATCACCGCCGCCGCCACCACCCGGCCTTATTTTACTTTTTTAAGATTTATTTATTTATTATATGTAAGTACACTGTAGCTATCTTCAGACACACCAGAAGAGGGCATCCAATCTCATTACAGATGGTTGTGAGCCACCATATGGTTGCTGGGATTTTAACTCAAACTTAACCACTGAGCCATCTCACCAATCCAACTTTTCACTTTTAATTTATCATAAAATTAAATAACCAGCAGCCACATTTGGAGGTTAAGTACATCTCCTGGTTTCTGTGTATTTTTTAACTTATTGGCCTCTATCATCAATATGTACAGTATTTATTGGTTGTCAAAATAGGGTACATTCAATTACTGTAACATGCTCTTCATATGAGTCTTTTCACTGTCATTTCCATCACAAACTGTAAGTTTCAGGGAGCATGGCTGTGTTTCATTGGCTACTGTACCCAGTATAACTCCTAATAAAGACTACGTGTTTAGTAAATATAAATCGATTATATGATGAACTGAACATGAAGAAATCAAAGAGCGCCTGTATTCTCGTTTACACTTAACTATTCTGATTTACAGTTGTTATGTGAGATCAGGTCAGGGAAGAGTCTTAATTCTCAAATAACTTGTATTTGGTTCTTCTTGCTTTTAAAAGTTTCACTGATAGCTATTTTAACAGCGCACAAGTCTTGTCTGGCTTCGATTTTACTGTCGGCTCTGAGAAGAAAGACATGAAAGTTTCCTCAAGAGGGCGCCCTGCCCCAAGCTTCCTTGAGAGAGTGCTCTGTTACAAATTTCCTCAAGAGGGCTCCCTGCTCTAAATTTCCTGCCATCTTTCCTTAGAAGGAAAAAAAGGGTGCTCTGTTAGAAAAAGAAAAAATTTGTATGACACTTTATACTAAAAAAAAAAAAAAAAAAAAAAAAAAGATTGACCTTTCTGAGCATAACATTTCAAATATTACAGAATAATTCATTATGACCTTTTAGAGATATTCAATCAGACAGTCATTTTGGCCATGGAATCAGAAAATAGAAAGGAGAAGGAAAGTCACACAGTTGACAGTGGTGACCACTAGGCACAGAAAAGCTGCCTGGCATATTCGTGTTTCCTGTTATTCTTGGGTCTCAAACTTCACTACCCAGTAATAGCTGCTCCTCCGTTCATTCAACAAACATTTGTTAAGTCATGTTATTAAGCAGGCAATTAGGACAGAGTTTTTGACATAAATTTCATCTTTGTGCTACATTTAAAGTGTGGTGGAGAACATCTACAGATTAAAGTACCCTTCTGCATCTCACGTGTCAAAAAAGGCAACAACAATGCCAGGAATTCTTACACACATAAAATGAGGCAGATAATATTTGAAAAATAATTGAACGATACAGCAAGGGTGTGCCTAGCAAATGTTTCCTAGGATTATGAATAGTCTTGCAGAGACTGGGTTTCTCATCAGACCTGTATCTCACCAGGACTAGCCTGGCCAGCAAGACAGTGGATAGCGGATGGATGGGAGAAGAGCCGGTGATAAAGGGTAACAGGTGAAAAGGCTTGATCATTGTCATCTACAGTGCAGCCAGTGGTTAAGAAGAGAACCAAGAATACCGAAGAATAGTTAGAATGACAGAGATAATGGCTTCTCTGATTTTCTTACACTGAAGACCATGTCTATGCTCTACCCACGGTTCATAACACAAGGCCAACAGGAATTTGACTGGTGCGCTGCAGAGGAGTCAGGTATATGAACAGATGAACTACTTCATCTGGAAGACAGAGTTGTATGAGGTATTATGTATGACAGCTGGGGCCAGACACAATATAATTCACTTGGGCCAACATCAACCTCCTGGGTCTCATAAACAAGCATTTAGGAAATGCCAATTATGTTGCAGGATATTTGATCACTCTCTGACCCTCCAAGATTGTGTTGTTTGCTGTAAAAAAATTGTTTCTTGTTGTGGTGTGGCTCACCCTTAGCACACATGTAATCTTAAATCCTTCTTAAATGAAGGTAAAGTTAGCTTGTAGAAGGAAGCACCCATGTTTGAAAGTGATGTCTAATTGAGTGGCAGACAACGCGATGAATCAGAGAAAGATTTGACAGAATAGGATATGCCCATCTCCCAGGAGGAGAGAGAGGAAAAGGAAGCTACTTAAGGGAGAACCAGCCCATACAGTAGAGTTCGTGGAGAGCAGTGCAGTAGAGTGGAGAGGGAGAGCAGAGCACACAGAGAGGGGAGGAGCAGTTCTACTGGGACAGTTAGAGAGAGGCAGTTTGCAGAGAGAGAACAAGCTAGACACAGGTGAAGACAGAATGAGCCAGAGATGAGAAGAAGCCAACTTGCCAGAGTTAATCTGAGGTCAAAGAGAGCAATGCAGTCAGAGGCCGAGAGAGAAGCCAGATCAAACCAGTCAGCTCGGAGAAGAGTTTGAGCCAGAGCAGGAGAGTTGAACCAGCCAGTTGAACCAGAGCTCAGAAAGAATTAGAAAGGGTGAACTTATTCAGCTCTAAGTCTCAGAGACTGGAAACATTCTGTGTCTAGGTTAGATTGTGGGGAGGCTGGAAGCTTCCAGGACTAGGCTTAGGTTAGCAGACTGAGGCAGTAGGCTTCAGAGATGACAATTACAACAGGTGAATAAAAGTTACCTTTATACAATTATATGCAGACTCAATCTCTACAAATAAGCGGAAGGGACAGAACTTTCCGAACTAAAATGAAAAGGGCTGGGCATGTAGCTCAGTGGTAGCCTGAACACACAAGAACAGTGTTTAACTCCCAGTAGAGAAGGGAAAAATCAATTTATTTAAAAAATATTTTAAGTGTGTATGTGGTATATGTGTGGGTATGAATTTGTGTCCACGTATGCATGTATTTTTGAGTGCTTAAGTGTGTGTAGAAACTACTGCTATTTTAGAAACACGCATACAGTGATTTAATCTGAGTAATAATGATATGAAGATTTTGAATAAATTACTTTGATATTTGGATTAACATTTTTATTTTAAAATAATAAACTATAGCAGGGACTGGGAAGATGATTCAGTTGATAAAGTGACCTGCAAGTATGAGAACTGGAGTCTGATCTTCAGCACCCACAAAAAAGGCTGAATATAGAGGCATGCTTCTGTAACGCCTCTTTGCTCTGGGGAGGTGGAGGCAGGTGGATTCCCAGGGCTTATCGGCTAACCATCTAAATAAACCAGTGAGCTCCCCCTGGCTTAGCGAGAGACTGTCTCAAAAACTTGGGTGGGAGTGTGATTAGGGAAGACACCTGACTGACTTCTGGCCTCCTCATGCATGTGTATACTTGGGCATGTGTATACGCCTGTGTACCAGTTATGCATAAACACAAACTGTACATTTATCCACACATCCCATGCACACACTGAATCAAACATAACAATTACATGTAATGTCCTTTTTGTGTGTTCGATTACTTTTCTCTCTTTAGAAGCTCCCACACTGACTTGGGAATTTCTCGATTTAATTGATTTTTTTTTTGTATTTTATCTCCTACAAATATGGATATTCATAAACTAGAAGGTGCTATCTTTATTAAAATGGTTCTATTTGAGTCACTGATCATTTCTGATCCAAGATATTTAAAGGTTTCTCCAGGTTGCTCTGTCTTGGTTAGGGTTTCTGTTGCAGTGAAGAGAGACCATAGCCAGCTATTATAAGGAAACATTTATTTGGGCTGTCTCACAGTTCAGAGGTTTAGTTCATAATCACCATGACAGGAAGCATGCTGGCATGCAGACAGACATGGTGCTTGAAAGGTAGAGAATTCTCCATCTGAATCAACAGGCAACAGAAAGAGAGTGATAGTGGCTCTGGCTTGAACATCTGAAACTTCAAATCCCTCCCCCAGTGACACACTTCCTCCAACAAGGCCAGGCCTCTAACAAGGTCACACCTCCTAATTACACCACTCTCTATGGTTTATGAGGCCATTTTCAATTCAAACCAACACACTCTGGTTCATTATTTCTTCACTAGAGAAGCATAAATAAGAATGTGTATTTATTCCCTCTAGAGAAATACTTAGTACATTTCTCACTTTTCACAATTGGTGCTATAATGAATTGTTTTGTACACATTTTCTGGTAAGTGTACAAGAATTTCTGGGCTCTCTCAAAAGCAGTTCCAATTTGCATTCCCAACAGAAACATGAGAATTCTTGTTTCTCTACAATCTTTGCCCCACTTGGTTTTGTCCATGTGTTGACTTTGGCCAATCTAATTGGTATGCAATGCTATTTTTATCATAAATTTAATCCACACTTCCCTAGCTGAGATTTTGTTGGCTATTTGTTTCTTCTTTTGTTGATAGCCTTTTGGTGTTGTTTGCTAATTTGGAAACTCAGCTATTTGTCTTTCTTCCTGGAATATTTGTACAGATTCAGCTTTTTGCTTTCCTTAGGATCTTTCCTTAGGAATGAGCTAATGTTCAGAATGGTATTATCTTCCCTTGCACTTTATTTTTTATTTATTCCTTTTTATTGATTCAGTTTGTTCTTTGACAATTTCACATACATATTTAATACATTCTGTTTACACTCTACCATCGCTCCTCTTATCTCTCTGTCAATCCTCACTCCTCCCCACTGGTCTCCTTCCCATATTTATGGCATTTTGTTTTGTGACATAATGACTTTAACCAGGATCATCTGTGTAACCACTGGTTTGGAAATCCTGGTACCAGACTGAAGGCTAAATACCTACAGGCAAACAGTACTCTGAACCTTAACCACTGAAGCTTTTCTTTGCAGTGAACTGTGGTGAATGCAAAGTTCAAGATGTTTAAAATAAATAATGATGCTTGAATACTTAGCCCTAAACAGGACATTTATAGAACCTGTCTAAGGACCAGAGAATATTGGAGAAAGGAGAGCAGGAAAATGTAAGAGCCAGAAGACAGGAAGAAGGGCTGGGAAATACTATCTTCATGCATGGCACAGTTATTGTGAACAATCTCATAGTAGCTGTGGTAGGCTGCAGGGGCCTGACAATAGCTAATCATGAATCAGGGAAGGTCTCCTAGGCCTGGTCCTCCCTACTGAACTATTGGCAATTAATGTATTGAGAAACAGTTCTCCCTTTCAGTTGTGAACCAAATGGTATAAATTTTTCTTCAACATTCAGTTTCTTCATACATTTTGGTATTGTTTTATAAGTAGACTATTGTTATCATTATTGCTATTACTATTGAGAGAAAGTCTTTTCTGTCTAGTCCTGACTGGCTTGAAACTCACTCTATAAAACAGGTTGGCCTCACATGTGCAGTTATCCTGTTGTCTCAGCTTCCCAAGTGCTGGGATTACAGGCATGTAATCCATGTACAGTTCCTAGGTTTCAAGTTGATTTTAAGGGATACTTCTTTGTTACAGTATTATTTTTCCTTCCATACCCTTCGGTTTGCTTCCACATAGCTCTTTGTATAGTCTAAGCACCCACCTGACAGCACTCTCTTGGAGCCTTGTCTCCTATGTCCTTAGGGATACCTCAGTGACAGTCACTCAGCTAATGGCAGCTTTCTGGCCCTGAGGTTGGCCTTGTTTCTGTCAGTTCCCCAAGTAGCATTCTCTAGAGCTGCAGAACAATCTGAGGACACCACAAACCTCTAAGTGTACTTCTTTGCTTCAATAAAAATACAAAAGCCTTTTAACCACTCAGTGGGAAAAAGGAGTCTTTTCTTGAGCGAGGTGTGGCTAACATCATATTCTTTATGACTTCCGTCTGGTCACAAGTGTTTTTTATCATTAACGTCTCACATTCTCACTCATCCATCCGTCCATGAGGCTACCATATGGTCTTTATCGGGCCGCTGAGTACTCAGGCCATTTGCCTTCTTCTCAGCTGAAGCAAGGCAGCTTTACTATCTTAGACTTTGGCACACTTAGAAATACCAAAGAGGCAGAGGTTTTGCTCCCAGAAAATACTTTGGAACCTACAAACCTCCTCCCACTGACCTCTGAATTTGGTTCTTTTTGCATGGTTCCGCTACTCCTATTTACCACTTAACTTGGGGAGAAAACAGTTGTTCACCGACACATACAAATGCTCATCAGATTTGGTCCATTTATAGGTTTGCATATAATTTTACCCTGGAAAGATTATGACTATATTTATAATAGCAAATATAAATGTAGAGAAGGCATTCTGTCACATTTCATTCTAAATGCTAACAACATTAGATAAAAAATACATTATTTTATGTTAAAATGGAAATAATAGAAACATTTATTATAATGATATCTATATAATTACATATTTATAAATATTCAAGGCATTTGTCATATTAAATTTTAAAAAGAAGCAGTATCCCTAGGAAGTATATAGGTCACAATTTTTGGTAATTAGAGAAACTTTCCTATGATGTTGCAGATGTAAATGGGCTTTGGAAGAACCACAATCATGTTGGGAGAGAGTATATGCCCTTCTCTTGGTGTTGTGTAGGGTCAGATGCAGGGGTTTGACCCTGGTTTACTGGAATCACTTCTCAGAGTTGAGCTTGCAGTGAGCAGCCTTATAAAATGAGGTAATATCACTGCTGAGACAAAGGTTTGCTTGTTGCTTACTAAAAGTTGCAGAGTCTCAGAGTACAACATTCCTTAAATGTCATTCAAACTGTCACTTGCATTGCCCCTACGGTACGTGGGACAAGGGAAGCTGATGCAAACCAGCAGGTGTGCCTACGGCTGCCTATGGCATCAGTAGAAAAGCTTTTGTATTTCAGATGGGAGTCTTGTGTCTGCTGACAGTGTCCATAGTGAACACGTTACCTTGTAAGAAGGGTGAAAGTAAATCCCAGAACAGACATGGCAGTAAAAGAGTTTAAAATGCTGATATAGTTTGTTTGAAAAACAAGGAAAGGGCCCTTCAAGCTCCTCAGGATCGGGGAGGAGACATCTCCCTCACATTAAAGTCCACGTTGTGAGTTTGTTATTAGGCACAGAGTTTTAGATGGACACACTGGACGGTCCTTTGGTTGAGACACATGAGAGCTGCTGCTTGGAAGTGAATGCAAGGCACTGTCTGGCAGCCTGTTGAGCTGTGAAGACAAACTGTGGCAGCTGGCTCGTCTGACAATGACGACAAATGCTGGACATAACTGATGGCCACTGTCTGAGGCAAAGCTGTTGGCTTCATAGTGCTTTTGGTTCACACAATTTCCCTTAAAGGCTTTGACCTATTTTAATGATGATTTGATTCAGTAAAAGCCTGATGTTATCCATTGAGAGAGAGGCAGTAATTGCCTAACCACATGGAAAACTCTGAAAAGCTAACTGGTTAGAAAGGCTATTCAGCCCAGTAGGCTGAGATGAAACCATCACTCTCACTTTAGGCAGTAAGCACTGGTCGTCCTTTCACTAGTTCTTGGCCTGTTGTCAACACTTTAGTGATAAGATCTGCCAGAAGGAAGGCTATAGACGGTAGATTAAATACACTCCCCTCTGGTGCTGCAAACCATGGGACACATCATAGCTTCCAATCAGATAGTGTGTATCGTTTGTGTCGATGTATACAATAAGGACCTGTTCTCTGATAAGAACAACAGGAATCAACCTGATGAACAAGTTTGGATTACCTTGGTCATTAGTCTTTTTCCATTTGGATCTATCATTGTACTAGATATGGGGATGAATCTATCCTTGTAGACTGGACACAACATAAAATGCATGTTTTGATGTAGAGGATATCACTGTATATGGGACTTGTACCTGTCTCTTTTCAAGTTGGCCTGCTTCTCTTATGATACAGAAGGCCAAGTTAATAGAACACTGTGTCTTTCTATTCTTGGCAGTACTTCAAAAACTTGCTCTTGGACCCATCTTGCCACTATAGAACCATTTCAGGCCATGATACTGCTGTTTCAGTAACTTGTTCAACTCTAAACATAAGATGTTGTTGATTCTAAACTGTTTCGTGCTTTTGGGTTTTGAGGTCATCCATGGTTTGACCATGGGTGTACCATTTTCTGAAAGTCCACCCAACAATGGACCAATAGTTAGGGGGAAATTTGATTGACACTTCCATTTCCACACCATCTTCAGCTATCTGGGATTATTGAGAGCTGCGCGATACTTGGAAATTAATTTAAAAAATACTTCTAGATTTATCTTAGTTGCTTCTGTTCTATAATCCAAATAAGGCAATTTGGCTAGTGAATGTGCCCTCCCCTAGAGTTCCTTTCTTGTGGAGGTGATAAAACAAATATTTTGGCAATATATACACCTATTTAAAAAAACAAAACTGTTGTTCTATTCTGTCCACTACCAATTAAGAAGCTTTTTGACTCCCAAAAGCTATTTCAGGCTGGCTCTGACTGACAAATCCTTTGGTGATACCTTGGCCAAAACAGGGATTAAAGATTCAAAATGTATTTTGTTTCACTAATCTGGATCAATTTGTCCAAGTGATAGGGTTTTAGATGAAAAAACCCACAAAGACAACAGAATTGAGTACCTTGCACACTTATCCTTCAACAGGTCCTAACAGATCCTAAATTATCTCTGTAAATTTGTTCCATATACATACATCTTTCCAGATAGAAGGTATGTGTAGGGGATGATTAGAAAGAAGGTGAAGGTACAGCTATTAAGATGAGACTCATGGGCTGTTGAGATAGCTCAGTGGGCTAAAAGCACTTGCTTTCAAGCCTGAGGACCTGACTTCAATCCCTGGAACCTACATGATGGGAGAAGAAACCAGACTTGGAGAGGAAAACCAACTTTTTCAAGATGTCTTCTGGCTTGACAGCACAGGTGTGGCAGTCAAGGGATAACTTGCAAGAACTGGATGCACTGTGGCACTTAAACACATAAGTATATAGTATTTTTAGAAAAAGATAGGACTCCCTAGTTTTGTTACTGAAGAGGGAAGACGACCACTTCAGGACCTGGCAAAAGAGCTCAGACTTTGGAAGATGCAGGAAGAGGAGAACAGTCTATCTTCTGGATCTCATACTGGATTCTAACAAAATGGAGATGGCTTGCACATGAATCACAGAGAAGTAGAGGCTAGATTGACCTACTTGAGAGTTTGCCATCTCCACTAGTGTACAAAGAAACATTTCTATTAATGTTTAAAGTTCCTATTCTTTGCTATGATTGATGTCATTGGCAATATCCAAACATGGATTCATTTACATGCACAGAGGTACAGGGACAGACACGAGCTTATTTTATTCTAATGAACACATATCCATATGCTCCCTCTGAGAGCATATGAACATGAGAAGCCTGAGAGTATTTCATATGTGACAACTAAAGCTGCAACGGCCTGGGATACTGACTTGTACCTCTTACATGTTGTACGTAGGCCAGGGCAGATTCCTTTATTGGTTTTGGGAGTTCTGATACCAAAGTTCAACATTAAGTTCCCCTGTGTAGGTCATGACCAATAATAAACTGGCCTTGGATATTATAATCTAGATGTTTGAAGTGCAACCTACTGTCTCCTGTGGTACCTATTCATAAACTGACGTAGTCTAGGATGCTGTCAGACACAGTAGTGTTGACCACTCTTTACTTAAGCAACTTCCCAGCTTTCCCTGTTTGGAAAAACAGCTGGAGGGATGAGATGATGCCTTCATACTGGTTAAAATAAAATGGAGAGCTCCTAAGGCTCAGTATGCACAACACATCTTGCTCTCCAGCTTTCCTGGGTATCGCAGGCCCAAAGAAAACCATTGTAAACATACAGAAGCTCAGGCTTTCTTCTGTGTTCTGAGAAATAAACTCCCTTGTCTATGCTCTGGGGTTTAATGTTTATTATGCAATATTAACTAACTTCTTGGCTTACATATGGGCAAAATCAAATCTGAGAACCATCTTACAAATTCAGTATTATTATTATAGTACAGAGCACAGAGTAAGAAGTTAACATTATGACTAAATAGAGTCTAGAATGACATGATAAGGAACAGAAAACCCATTTATTATTTACAGTATTCAATTATTATTTTTAAATGAAAGCACATAAACTGGAACTATGAACCATTACATCCTCCTTGAAATAAAAACATACTTTCTGTATATACATAAATGGTTCTATGTCATGACAGCCAATATGTTTTTAACCTAGACCAGGAGATTACTACCTACATACAAAACAGAGACTATAAATGCTTCTGCCTTTGGACTATCTCCCTGTCTCATATGATTTAAGTGTCTGCTTGTATTTTTTTTTTTTTAGTCTTTAGAGTGAATTTTTATAGGACAAGAAAGCAAATAGTTATCAAAATCAAATTACTGAGAGATATGAATTTACTGAGCTCTAGAAACAAAATTGAATCTGCATTGAATCTGTTTTCCCCTGTGGCAGACATAGTCTTTCCTCCCTTAAACTTCTGATGGTCAATTTCAAATAACTATGCTTTATGACAAAACTTTTTAATTGCCTGTGATGGTAAGCATATCACTAGCCTGCCATCTTGAGCAAATCTTTGGAAACATTTAAGAAAGTAACTTGACAATTCTAAGCAAAGGCTGAGAGGCTGCTTCAGAGGCGGACTCAGCGCTGTATGCTGTGTTCCAAGTTTGAGATGCTCATCCATCTGGCAGAGCAGCCAGACTGCACATCAGCCAAGAACATCGCTCCGGAGCGAAGCTGATTCTGGCTCTCAGCGAGGATTTGACTGAAGGAAAAGCAACATCTTTAGCTGCTCCATGGCTGAACTCTACTAATATTTCTCCCCAGTGCCTCCTCCAAGCCTTGGCTCCATCTACTAACTTGGTTTCCATAGGAATAGACAGAGCTATCAAGTGCCACATAGTCAAACAGTTTAAGAAAAAAATGCAAAAAAAAAAAAAAGTAAAGATAAGACTTTTCTTTTCTATGAAAGGAAACGATGGAGACTCTCTGTTCCAAGCTTCTTCCCCCACACCAGGTTTGTCCTGTGTCTCTCTGGACTGTGATGGTGCATTTTATTTAGATTATTGAGTCTCCTTGGCAGACAGGACTAACAAAAATAAAAAAGTGCAAAAGTGGTTTAAAAAAAAAAAGAGTGTAAAAGCCGTGATGATTATTTGCATGAGGGCAATTCTATACTGCTTGTGCTAGCCTTTCATTTCTTTTGGGCGATTCTTTAAATTGGCAAGGCCTGTGAAAGTTAGTCTTATAGTTAGCTTGTCAGGACATTTTACATGGATGTTGTTATACTTTTGTTCTCATTCCTCCTCTTCCCAGGTCCCTAGTTTCCCTCCTACTCTGTCTCCAGCCAGAAGCCTTTCTTCTCCTGTGCAGCCTCAGCTTGCTTCTTATTACATGCATTCTGGTACCCTCTGTATTTCCCACTGCCCTTAGGATCTCCTTTCCTCTCATGATCCCCTTTCTAGTGTCATACCACAAATTCTCTCTCTCTCTTTCTCTCTCTCTCTCTCTCTCTCTCTCTCTCTCTCTCTCTCTCTCTCTCTCTCCCCCCCGATAATTTTAAATCAAGATTTTACAAATGAAAGAAAACATTTGTAAAGTATCTGTCTAAAAAACATTTGAAGTATCTGTTTTTCTGAGGTTGGCCTGTTTTGATGAACAGAACACCAATAGCTTATGCTCTAAGATCAAGAATTGACAAATGGGACCTCATAAAATTACAAAGTTTCTGTAAGGCAAAGGACACTGTCAAAAGGACAAAATGGCAACCAACAAATTGGGAAAAGATCTTCACCAACCATACATCCGACAGAGGGCTAATATCCAATATATACAAAGAACTCAAGAAGTTAGACTCCAGGGAGTCAAATAACCCTATTAAAAAATGAGGTACAGAGCTAAGCAAAGAATTTTCACCTGAAGAAATTTGGATGGCGGAGAGGCACCTTAAGAAATGCTCAATATCTTTAGTCATTAGGAAAATGCAAATCAAAACAACCAAATTGTTGTTCAACCAAAGCTGAAATTTCACCTCACACCAGTCAGAATGGCTAAGGTTAAAAACTCAGGAGACAGCAGGTGTTGGTGAAGATGTGGAGAAAGAGGAACACTCCTCCAGTGCTGGTGGGAATGCAAGTTGGTACAACCACTCTGGAAATCAGTATAGTGGTTCCTTAGAAAACTGGGCACGACACTTCCGGAGGACCCTGCTATACCACTCCTGGGCATATACCCAGAGGATTCCCTGGCATGCAGTAAGGACACATGCTCCATTATGTTCATAGCAACCTTATTTATAATAGCCAGAAGTTGGAAAGAACCCAGATGTCCCTCAATGGAGGAATGGATATAGAAAATGTGGTATATTTACACAATGGAATACTACTCAGCAATTAAAAACAATGAATTCATGAAATTCTTAGGCAAATGGTTGGATCTGTAAAATATCATCCTAAGTGAGGTAACCCAATCACAAAAGAACACACATGGAATGCGGTCACTGATAAGTGGATATTAGCCCAGAAGCTCTGAATACCCAAGACACACTCACATATCAAATGATTCCCAAGAAGAAGAAGGTCCTGGAAAGGCTTGATGCATCCCTGTAGGGGATTACCAAGACAGAGAAGTAGGAGGGGTTTGATTGGAGAACAGGCAGAGGGCTTATGGGACTTATGGGGAGGGGGGAACCAGGAAAGGGAAAATCATCTGGAATATAAACAAAGAATGTAGAAAATAAAAAAAAAATGCTCTCAAGTTACATCCATTTTCGTACAAGGGCCAAGATCTCAGTCTTCTTTATAGTTGTGTATAACTCCATTGTGTGTATGGACCTATTATCTCTATCCATTCACCTGCTGAAGGACATCGAGGCCGACCCCACTTCCTGGCTATTGTGAATAACCAGCAACAGATAGGAACATGGATTGTCTGCCTCTTAGAATCAGTCATATTGCCAAAGAAAGTATACTGGGTGTACCTTATATCATAACAAACCTCATTTATCTTGTGGGAGGAAACTGAGCTAGGAGACATCCAGTGGCATGCCTTTGAGTGTGAGATGATCTGGCTAAGACCCATTCTCAAGTCATTGACTCCATTAAATCCTTCAATACTGCTTGAGAAGTCTGAAAGAAAAACTCTATAAACTTGGTATCTCAGCACTCCACATCATCAACTCTTGCTTGTTTTTTCTGTCTTCAGCTGTGTCCCTTGTCTATTAAAAATTCTGCCATGAGGGAAGCAGGTAGGCTAATTTCAGATCTTTACTTCTCCCTCCGATCCTCCAAATCCAGTCCCCCAGTCTCATCCCCAGCTCTGCAGCAAACCACCTGCTATAGCCCCCTTCTCTCTGAATCTCTGGTGGATCGCACGGATCTTCCACTCCAAACTTCCCTTTCCCGATTATTACTTTATCCCAGTCCCCCACTCCAGCAGGCATTCCACAGGAACCTGCAGGCCACCCCTCTCGGGGAAGCAAGTGCTTAACTTGATCTCCACTGCTTCTTCCTCTCACCGCATCTCTGTAGCAGCCTGCCTGCTGTAGCTTTCTCCTTCTCTCTGCCCTCATGTCCAGTGGATCACATAGACCTCTAACCTTCCTCCCCACTCACTCAACCTGTTCCCAGCTCCCAACTCCAGCAGGCTTTCTCTTGGAACCTACCAGCCAAGCCTGACAGAAGAAAGTGAGCCAGCTAAGCAGACGGCAACCTTCAGATCTTCTCTCTCCCTCCTCTCCTTCATATACAAGCCTTCAGTCTCATTCCCAACCCTGTAGAAAACTACTTGTGGTTCCTCCTCACACTCTGCCCCCATTCCTAGGAGACTAAACAATTCTGTCAATCAGCCTGCTTTCCTCCTTCCTGCAGATCCCCTCAACACCACCACCACTACCCTTATTCCTAAGTGTCAGCTTCCAAT
This sequence comes from Apodemus sylvaticus, assembly GCF_947179515.1. Lineage (NCBI taxonomy): Eukaryota > Metazoa > Chordata > Mammalia > Rodentia > Muridae > Apodemus > Apodemus sylvaticus. The sequence goes on along the minus strand of NC_067474.1, from coordinate 61,734,849 downwards.
ACCTAGGAACATGTTTTACCTGAAACATCCAATAAGCACACCTATCTCAATCCCAGAAGAATTCTCTACCAGGTGACACATAGCCACCACACTCACCCAAGAACCAGAGAAGGCTACAGAAACCAAGGAACAAAACCCACCCAATGAACACAAGACCAGATAGCAGCACCTAGAAATTACAATCTTCCCAAACCCAGATCCCTACAGCCCAGAATAAAAACACAACAGGTAACAGCAAGGATATTCTGTCTCTACTCAAGCCTAGCAGCCCTACCGCAGTAGGCTCTGAATGGTCCAACACTGCTGAACTACAAGAAAGAACCTTGATTAAAATAGCCTTCATGAATATGATTCAATGTCCTAAAGGAGGAAAAAGAATAAATTCCTTAAAGAAATCTGTGAAAACAAAAGCAGTGAAAGGAAATTAATAAAACATTTCAAGACTTGAAAGAGGAAACAGAATCAATAAAGAAAAGTAAAACTGGGGGAAATTTGGAAATGAAAATTTTAGGAACTTGAATAGGAATTACAGAAGCAAGCTTCATTAACAGAATACAAGAAATGGAAGAGAGAATCTGAGGCATGGAAGTCACAGAGGAAGAAATAGATACCTCAGTCAAAGAAAATGTTGAATCTCAGAAAAAAAACAAACTTGGCACAAAACATCCAGGAAATCTGGAACACTATGAAAAGTCTAAATCTAAGAATATAATAGAAATAGAGGAAGGAGAAGAAACCCAGGTCAAAGGCCCAGGAAATGTTTTCAACAAAATTGTAGAGGTACATTTTCCTGACTTAAAGAAGGAAATGCATATAATGATACAAGAAGCTTATAGAACACAAAATAGGTTGGATTGCAAAGGAAAGTCCCCCCTATATATAATAATCAAAACACTAAACCTATAGAAGAAAATAAAGAATACTAAAAACTGTAAGGTAAAGAAGTTAAGTAACATATAAAGCCAGTCCTACTAGAATTACACTTGACTTCTCAATGAAGACTGTAAAAGCCAGAAGGGCCTGGACTCTAAGAGACCACAGATGCCATCCCAGACTATTTTGCCCAGCAAAACTTTTTTTTTCCTTTTCTCTTCTCTTCTCTTCTCTTCTCCTCTCCCCTCCCCTCCCCTCCCCTCCCCTCCCTCCCCTCCCCTCCTTCTTTGTTTTTTTTTTCGAGACAGGGTTTCTCTGTGTAGCCCTGGCTGTCCTGGAACTCACTCTGTAGACCAGGCTGGACTCCAACTCAGAAATCCACCTGCCTCTGCCTCCCAAGTGCTGGGATTAAAGGCGTGCACCACCACCGCCCGGCTCCAGCAAAACTTTAATCACAATAGATGGATAAAATAAGACACTCCCATATTTAAGCCCATATTTAAGCAGTATCTATCTACCATCCAGCCTCACAGAAGGCTCTAGAAGGAAAACTCTAACCTAAAGAGGTTAAATGAACCCAATAAAACACAAGGAATAAACAATCACAGACCAGCAAATCAAAGAGGGTGGAGGCACACACCACAACAAAAATAACAGAAATCAGAAAACACTATTGATTGATATCTATCGATATCAATAGTCTCACATTCCCTCAATAAAAAGACACAGATTAAAACAATGCAAACAAAACCAGAATCCAACTTTCCAGTTCTTCCAAGAAACACACATTAACATCAAGGACAGACATTACCTTGGGGTAAAAGAATAAAAAAAGATATTCTAAGCAAATGCACCTAAAAAGCAAGAAGTCGGTGTAGTCATTTTAATATCTGACTAAACAGATTTCAACCCAAAACCTATCAGAAGAGATAGGGAAGTATACTCTACACTGATTAAAGGAAAAAACCCACCAAGAGGCTATTGCAGTTCTTAATATGTATGCACCAAATACAAGGGTACACGAATTTGTAAAAGAAATAGTACTACAACTTAAATCACAAATTGACCCTCACACATTGATAGTAGGAGACTTCAATGATAGCAGGAGACTTCAATACCTGATTCTCACCAATAGACAGGTCATCCAGACAAAAACTAGACAGAGAAATGCTGTAGCTAACTGAGGCTATAAATCTAATGGATCTAGCAGATATTTACAGAATAGTTCACTTAAACAAGAAAGAATATATCTTTTCAGCAATTCATGGAACGTTCTCTAAAACTGACCATATGCTCAGACACAACCAAGTCTCAACAAATAAAAAAAAAAAATGGAAATTAAACCCTGTGTCTTATCTGACCATAATGGATAAAAACTGGATATCATCAACAACAAAAACAGAAAACCTACAAACTTGTAGAAACTGAACAACTTACTATTGAATGAAAATGGGTTAAGACAAAAATTTAAAAAGAAATCAAAGATTTTCTGGAGTTGAATGAAAACATATGCACAACATTCCCAAACTTATGGACTACAGTGAAGTGGTTCTGAGGCAAGTTTATAGCACTAAGTGCCTACATAAAAAAATAAAATAAAAGAACAAAATTAGAGAGATCTGATATTAGCAACCTAACAGCACACCTAAAATCTCTAAAACAAAAAAGAAGAAATCAGACACAAAAGGAATAGATGGCAAGAAACAATCAAGTTCACTTCTGAAATCAATAAGACAGCAGCAACAACAAACCAATGAATCAAACAACAAAGAATCAATGAAACAGAACGGGTTCTTTGAGAAAACCAGTTAAGATCGACAAACTCTTATCCAAATCAACTTAAAAACAAAGAGTGTATTCGAATTAGCAAAACTGGAAATGAAAAGGGGGCGTAACAACAGAAACGAGGAAACCCAGAGACGCCCTACCAAGCTGGAAAATGTACACTACTTACCAAAGTTAAATCAAGAGCAGATAAGCAATTTTAAAAGAACAATAACCCCAGCAAAATTGACGCAGTCATTAAAAGTCTCCCAACAAACCAAAGGGGGTAAAATATGCAAACAAAAACAAAAACCCAGGGAGATGGTTTTAATGCAGAATTCTACCAGACTTTTGAAGAGTTAATCTCAATATTCCTCAAATTATTCCACAAAATAGGAAAGAAAAAACATTACCTAATTCATTTTATGATGCCACAGTTACCCTGACACCCAAATCACATAAAGTCCTCACCAAAAAAAAATACTGATCAACTTCCCTTATGAATATAGATGCAAAAATACTCAATAAAATACTTGCAAAACAAATCCAAGGACCTAGGGTAAAACCAAACACTACTGTTCTAAAAACAAACAAACAAACAAACAAACAAACAAACAGCAACAAAATGACTCCTAGTGGCACTCTGCTACACTCAAAGGTCAGTGCCTCACTCAGCCACCATCAGAGAGGTGTCCTCCTGCAGCAGATGGGACCAGAAAGAGACCCACAGCCAGACTGTAGAAAGAGAGGGATGGATGGCTCCATTAAATCCCTCCCCTCAGGACCCAGAGAATCCCACGGAAGAGAAAGCACAGAGAGTAGGAGTCAGAGGGAATGGAGGACTCAAGGATACATGGCGTTCTAAATCACCAGGATCAAAGCTCACAGGAATTCAGACTGAGGCGGCATGCATCCCTACGGGAGTCTGTACCAACTGTGATGTTGTAAGAAAGGCAAGAGGACACATACCCCTAACCCAGAAACTATCTCCAGTTGGTAACCACTTGGAGCCTCAGTTTCCTCTAAGGGCATCTCACTGGGGAAAGAAGCTATTCCTAAGGTTAGGGTGTACGGCCAGACATAGACGGATGGTCAGCAGAAAATGACTCTGCCGTAGTTTTGGAGGTTCCTTGTCTGTAGTGTCATATCAGTGTTACTCCTTTCTTCTTTGTAGTTTTATCATATTATTTTTAGATTTTTACTTTATTTATATAGTTTTTCTTCTCTCTTTTTACACTAAAAATCTTTTGTGCATATATTATGGCTTCTAGTTTAGTGTTTTTATAGGATCCTGGAGTGTGCAAATGTGTAGGTTTCTATTTCTTGTGCCTTCTCCTTAGTCTCTTTTTTCTTCTACCTGTTTTGGAGGTGAAAGGAGCTGGAAGAGTGGAGAGAGGGAAAGCAGAATCGGGATCTATTACGTGGGAAAGAAATCTATGAAGGGAAAATAATATGTCACTTCTTCCTCTATCTACAGACAGCATCTACATGCTGTACTGCCCTTCCCTTACCCCCGTGAGGTTAAGGGTACTTGGTTATCTACATTCAACTACCACACCAGACTTTTCTCTTTGCAACTGAGAGAAAGGCCACATCAATTGGCAAAGAATAATGGCACAGTTTAGTGTTTGGAGTGGGAAGAAATATTTTCAGATCAGCCACTATTTTAGATGTTCCAGTCTCTAATTATCCCAGGGTAGGTGTCTTCCTGGCTACAATTCTTATCTAACATTTCTGAGTGAAAAGATATCACAGTTCCTATGTCATAGTTCCCTAAAGGCCTTTGTGTACCAATTGGCAATAAAGTAATAATCATTTCTATTTCTGAGTAGCTATCTACTCAAAATTCTAGTTATTGGAAAATTATTTTAAATTGGAAAAATGCAGAGGAAGATCACCTACAATTCTAGTCTGTGGAATCCAGTACAAACTTTGTTAGTATACTGGTGCACTCACCTCCATTTTTTTTTAGGTGTTTGCTTAAAATGAGAGGTGCTTTTATAGCTTTTAATTAAACTATGTATTATATTTTATACCCGGAAAAAACGGTGTTTTATTTTATTTTGTATTAATTTTTTGTGGTGTTAGGGATCATATCTAAAGGCTTGTGTATGCTAGGCAACTACTCTACCCATGAGCTAAATTCAGCCTCAAGTAGTTATTTTAAAAATAGAGCTAGACCTAAGTCTCTATCCCCCAGCCCTGTACATATGTAGCATAATCTCCCTTTAAGTGCATAATCTGAACCAATCATGCTCCTTGGTCCTCATGAGGGTCATCCAACAACTGGAAAAGGGGCTATCCCTGACCCTGTTGTCTGCCTGTGGCTCCTATTCCCCTAACTGGGATGTCTTGTCTGGCCTCAGTGGGAAAGTATGTACCTTCTCAGACTAGATCTGTACTAGACTCAGGTGGCATGACCAGAGACGCCAACACCAGTGACAATGTAATCGTGATTAGGATATTTACATACTTTGAAATTTGCTCTCTGTGAGAGACTTATTAATCACAAAAAAATGAGCAGACCAGAGTTTAAATGAGCATCTCCAATCCTGGGAGTAGCCAACCTCACCTGGTTGTTTTAATGCACCGAGAAGAATACAACATGGCACTGGAGAGAGGGCTCAGTGGTTAAGAGCACTTTATTGCTTTTATAAGGATCTTGGCTTTGTTCCTAGCACCCACTTGGTAGTTCACAACTATTTGTAAGTACAGCTCCAGGAAAGTCAAAGCTCTCTTCTGGCTTCTGCAGGCACCAGGCACACATGTGATGCACACAGATACATGCAAACAGAATTCATACAGTCACATTTAAAATAGCCACTCTAGGTTTGGCAGTGGTGGCACATACCTTCAATGCCATGACCAGAGAGGCAGAGGCAGGTGGATCTCTGAGTTTGAGGCCAGCCTGGTCTACAGAGTGAGTTCCAGGATAGCCAGGGCTACACAGGGAAACTCTATTTCATCCCCACCCCAAAAGACACTCCTAACATCTTCCCTATAAGTGCATAATCTGAACCAATTATGAGAAAATAGACAAACCAAAATGAAAGATAGCTTACAATTTCAGTGGCCTATGATATAATTTGTGTTATGAAGTATACCCAAACACCAAAGACCAAGTAACTGTTGTATATTGATGAAGATGAAAGTGACTTCATAAATTCCAGCATCTGATCCTGACTCTTTCTTTGCATAGATGATGTTATTGAGAAAGCTGGGGAAATTTAAACAAGCTTCTGGATGCTCTTAGTGTGGTGATGTAAGAAGATGCTCTTGTTTTGGGGAAGTATGCAATGAATACTTGGGACAAAGGAGAATTACACCTGCATTTGACATACATGATCCAGAAGACAATGTGCTCATGCTCACATTCATGGAGAGAAAAAGATGAGGCACACATGATGAGATGTGCACACCTGAGGAAGAGAATGAAGGACAGAGACTATTCCTGACAGCTCATATATTTTTTTCAATAACTCTGAAATTATGGAAAATATAAAGTTAAAAGAAAAATAATTTTGGTCACAAAATCACACTCATTAAAATAATTCTCAAATATAAAGAAATACCCACAAAAGGCAACAGTGGCCAGGCTGGACCTCATTGATCCAAGGAGCCATGGCTTCCTTCTGCAGTTCTCTGCCCTGTCCTGGGAAGGACTGGTTTCTTTTCAGACTGTACTTAAATTTCAAAATGCTTTGTTGTCATGCCTTAGTTAAGATTTTCACAGAAACCCTTTTGTGAGAGCCAGAATCATCATTAATTCAAACTGAATAAGCTATGCACTTACTAGAAAAAGATATCATGTGAGGATGTGCTGGGGCACTGAGGAACTGGCTGCCTGTGTCTTAAGAACTGCAATTTGGTTTCTTGTTAAATGAGAAGCTTGTGGGAGATGATATCAAGATTCTCTTCTAACCTTATAATGCTGCAATTGTAACATCATCTATCCTCACAAAATATATGCAGAATCTGTAGTGTGCAGCACAGTACACCATATACACCTGGAAACAGGTGCATATGTTAGTATGAATATGAGTTACAAAATGAGTAACTATGCTATAGAGGAAGGTTAAATATTACATATGAGGAGTTTATAAAATATAGTTTATAATTTAAGTTAGATATTACTGGTGATTTGGGACAGAAAATGACATAAAACTAATCGTTCATTATATTAAAATAGATTACAGTTGAAAGTCAATAGATGTCACCCTTTTATAGGAATTTAAGATATTTACTATGAATTTTATTTCTATATTATACTTTCTTCAAGTATAATTCACTTTAGTCTCATCAATAACCAATTTAACAGACTGTTTACAGACAGATGAAGAGACAAATGACAAATTAGTACTACCCAGGTTTGTGGCATGGACATAAAAAGTGAATTTATTTTTCAAATACCTTTTATAGCCATGGTCTTGCAAGTAGAAGACATCTTATCTGCTTTGCTATTGATCCAAATGACAAGGCTGAGCATCAGATTAAGGATATGTCAGAAACCTGAGAGAAGGCTACCACAGACACGGCAGGATGGTAACTTCTTTCAGAATGATCTATTAAGGCTCCTGTGTTTACAAAGGCAGCTGGAAAGACGCAGTACAATATACTGGGTTGTATCAAGCAGTCAGCGTTGCGGCCATAAAGATGTGGGATACTGATGTGATTCCCTACACACCCATCACGATACGTGTTTACTTCCAGCAGTAAAAACTATGTGCAGACTTTAGAAGATAAACACAAAATATATGTTTATCTGCCCCAGCCCACACCCCTTTCCTATTGTCACCATTTCTTTGTGGACAAATGATAGCAGTCCTAAGAGATGGTGTCTGTTGTAAGACAATGGGTGACACTATCTATTTAAGCTCCCTGTCAGTTGGAAAGGTTGAGTGCAATTCAAGAATTTCATCCCAAGATCTTCTCTGGTGATGCCAAAATATGACTTAGCTTAGTATGGTAATGATTTATTTTAATGCAGAAACATAGTCCTTTCAAATTCCCAGCTGCTTCTTATACACAGTACAGTATTTGATGAGAAAGGAAGGTTTTAAGGACAAATACACTACAAAACCAAAAAAGGAACAAAACCAAAAGTAACCTGCACAGGGTTGGGGAGCCTTTTTTATGACTGCCTTGGGATTTGCACCTCTTTACAGAAGACCCATTGCTTTCCAGACCAGAATGAATAGAAGAATTTCATGAGAATCATAGGTATAGAAAAGAAGCTTCAGAAAATTCCCCCCTTAGATGTCTCCTGATAGACTTAGGGTTTTTTTTTTTTTTTTTAACCCAAGGTACTCTCAAAAAAAAAAAATCAAGACATAAACATCTGACACTGGTATAAATCAACAACCTAAGACTACTGTAGTTTAAAACATCAGTAAAATTCTCACTTTGCCTTATAGGTCAGCATATGATTTTCTGTTTTTTTTACAGAAACAAAACATGCCTTCACCTACCATTAGCCTTTAGTGGTGAACATGAATGTAACTACATTATCATTAAATATTATCACCATAATTATATCCAGGGGTCTGCACTTGAATCCTGATTCCAACTCCTTATGTATGGATATATGATTCAATTTGCCTAACCATTGTTAAGTACCTACTTTGAAAGGCACTGGTTTTAGAAGTGAATTTAGGGGTGAGTTCCCTCAATTATGAAATGACCTAGTGCAATTAAGATGTAGAAACTAGTATTTGCCAAGTGGTTTATAGAGACTAGTTCCTAAGTGGTATTAGTTTATGCTGGAAAAAAATCTATTGGGATCAATAGATTTTGAGAGATCATGGAAGAGCTTCTACATGCCCTGTGAATTTCCAAGGATAAGTAGGCAACATTCCCCATACTTTTTTGACCACAGGACTTAGTTTCCACACATTTCATGGGAATGTGATCCGCCATGTGTGCCTGCACACACACCAGCATTTGTGTGTGTAAATTAAGGTCTGTGAATGCTCTGGTGCTGTGCTGAGGTTAGAGAGCAGCCTTGGGTGAGTCCTTTGTGTACGACAGGGCCTCTGTTGTTTTCCACGGTGTGCACAGGCTAATTGGCCCTGGAGTTGTGAGCAATTCTTCTGCCTCCATCTCCCATGTCCCAGTAGGAGTGCTGGGATTACAGATGTGTCCTCTCCTTCTGGCTTTTACTGGGATCTAGGGATTAGAACTTCAGTCCTTTATGCTTGTGGGTAAGTTTTACCCACTGAGCCATCTCCCCATCCTGGGAGTGTTATGCTAGGGAAGTTTTGGGAAATACTCTACTGAATGATGGTTGAGGTCCTTTAAAAATTCATAATTTCTCTGTTTTACTAAAATATACACTTCTGAATCCTAAGCCTCATTAACTTGGATAAAATAAACTTAAGAAAATGTTTGAGAAAAAAAACTTTCAAAAAATTCAAGGAAAAAGTCATTTAAGGCTATTCATAGTTACTAGCAACAAATGAAATTTCCCAAGAAAGCATGCCAGTAAATATCCCAGGAAGACCAGATGACAGAGAATGATACCTGACAGTCTCTCAAATGACATCTCCTTCCAACTTTTCTAAAATTAGAAACATCTTTTGTAATGGTTTATCATATGCTACTGATGATAAAAACCAAATGTATGTTGGACTGTATGTACCTTAGGAGATGTAACTGGTCTATAGCTACTGAGAAACATGTCTTACAGCCAACATGCCTTGTACCCATCTTCTACAAGTCCCTAATATTACTTTTTTTGCCTTCCACTAAGTCAAATTCCCTGCCATCCTCTTAACTCTCTTCTGCACAGACAAGAGCTATTGCTCTGGTCAGAATCAGCTGGCAGTAAACAGGGCTGTAAAGCTCAGAGCTTCTAAGTGCAGTCAGGCACATCTGGGAGGATTTCTGAAGCTCACCATAAATCCAGTTAGTCCAAGGAGACTAAATTTATGAATGATTCTATTTGGTAATAGAGCCAAGTTCAAGAATGAGTCTGCCCACTGTTCTCTGCGGACTACTCAATGGGAGGAACAAAGCACTGCAAGTACAGCAACTTTAACTCTGAACACCTCCAAAACAAGCAATACGAGTTTATGAGTAAAAGTGTGTGGCACTGGAAGGTTTAACATATAAACAAGTGAGGTGCGGGAAGGAGAAAGTAAAGATGAAAAGGAGGAAAAGAGATTAAATTAGCATCACTTGAAAGGAAACAGATGGTACAAGAGGAATTCCAACTTATAATTGCTATCTGTGGTCAGTGTCTCCAGGGTATCTAAAAGATGCTAGGCCATCTACACCTTTAAACTTTATTTATTCTATTGCATTCCCTATGGGTGAAACCCACTTTCCCACTCACATTCCTTCTCAATTTGAACATTTTTGAAGTTTTAATTTCTTCCTCCACTAGGTAGTTTCAAACAGGAAAGATAAGTCCTGTAGGTATCTTGGATAGGAAAAACTTGATTACAGGAATTATGTGCCTGTGAAACTATTCAAGGAATGACAGCTCCCCACCCCCCCTCCCAGAATAATTGGAAATATTGTGACTATAGCCCAATTCACATCTGTAGCTGCATCAAAATACAAAATACAAGGTTTGTTGAAGTAGAAACTGGAGTGTTATTTCTGATGATTACACCCATCCTTTTGTTTGCTTGTTTTTTGTTTTTTTTAATAAAGACTCTCACTATGTAGCTCTGGTTGGCCTGAACTCAATATATAGACCAAGCGGCCTGAAACATACAGAGTTCTGCCTGTCTCGGGAGTGCTCGAATTAAAGGCATGTACCACCACACCCAGCTTAGAAACAATGCTTTTGAACCTGAGATGGACCTGATTTTAAAGGATATTCGACAAGCCGACACTGGCCTGTAACCTAACTCAGTCCTGGATAACAGTTTAAAGTACGGATACATTGCTAATTATAGTTAATGTTTCTGTGAAGAGTCTGCCTTTCAAGCTGAGAGGAAAGGAGTGTTTTCCCAATAGTTCTGAGGTAATTCTAGTTTTCACCCTATATCTTATTGTGGGATGAAGGATTTAAAACTTATGTAAATTTATGCTGGCAATTAACAAGTAGTTGAGGGTTGTTTTTTCTCTTGCATATGGTGAGGAAAATGGTTGAGGGAGTAGAGGAAAAGATGGGATGTTTCTGGGATCTCTGACGTTATTCTTAAAGCTTGGCCTAAGGTAAGTTTGCTTTGTTCTTATTCTTGTTTGCAGCCAGTTTTTCATATTGCTTCAACATATACAGTAAGTCAAAATACCTTTTCAAGAATGTCCATATGGAAAGTGTATTTGGGAGCTGGAAATAGACCTCTCTTTAGCTCAAAGGGCAGACCAGAAGAGGTATACTATTTCCCTTGGGGCAGAGTCCTGATTGGCTCACAGCTCTTTTGTTATATTGCAGTTTTCAAAGCCTGAGTGTCCTTAGGTGTGACACAGGCATCTTGGCTAAGCAGCTTTACCTGGACCTGCTTCCATATTGCCTTTGGCACCTGGAGTCAGGAAGGCCCAAGGCATACAGGTTCATCCCGCCTGCTGGGGCCCCAGGAATGAACTAAGTCAGTTTGGATTTGTAGTGTCCCTACAGCTGAATCTATGTGACAAGCTGATATAGAAGCTGCAACAGTTTGACTGAGGTATTATCTTTTGAGAAGGTATTCACCAATTATCTGTTGTTAAGAGCTTACCAGTGAATAATATCTGGATTCACTGTGAAGAATGGTCTAAAGAGAAGAAAGGTATGAATCAGGAAGATTGCTGGGCTGCGTCATTTGATTAGGTCACGGATATGGTAAATGGGATTAAGACAAAAGATAGACATGGGGAGGGGGAAGACTTCTCCTTCCCCAAAAAACAGCTTAAGAGAGAGACTTGTGTACATATAAACCTCACTGAAATCCTAAATAATACATGAACATGAAAATGCAGAAACTCCAAGAAACCTGCAAACATCCAAATTAAACACTCAAATTAAAAAAAAATAAGGTTAGAGATTTCAGCTACTGCCCAAGACATAGGTCTAGAGACTTGGGTTCTGTATAGTCAGAAGGCTTATTACACATTTTAGGCTTTGCATCCATACGTATAGAGAAACCTGAGTTCCATATAGGTGGAGAGCTTGGTGCACACCTCAGGCTTCCACGGACATCTCAGAACTATGCACTGAAATATGGACTACAGATTGAATCAGGCCTCAGAGATTCATCTAAAGACTAAGGAAAAAAGTAAACCAGTCTACAAGTTCAATGTGATTAGTCAGTTTAAACTGCCTGTCAAAAGGATGTAACAAAAATCAAGAGTTTCTAACAGGTATCATCCACAATTATGGGTAAATAATCAGACTTATACAGGAAAAGAAACAAAAATAAGATTCAAAGTAAAGAGAAAAATACAAATTAGTAACAATATGAATTAAATGTTAGCAATATTACAAGGGGATACATCATGAACATGCTCGATAACTTAACAAGAAAGATGGTCAAAACTGCAATTCGGAGGGACAACACGTAGCAGATTCCTACAATTCCCTAGTCATCCAGCTTAGCCTAGTTGGTGATTTCCAGGTCAATTCGAAAGAAGTTGTGGATAGTATCTAAAGAATAATAACTGAGGAATGACCAGGTTGTCCTGTGGTCTCCACACACACCTGAATACATTACACATAGGCCACGTTCAGGAAGGAGGGAGGAAGGGAGGGGGGAAGGAGGAATGAAGGGAGGATGTATCTATTTAAGTCCTAGAATTGCAAAGCACATTGTCAGAAATGTAAAAATTCCAACATGACATGAATGTAACAGACTAAATAACAAAAATATCATCAGTGAATTTCAAAAGCATAAACAGGAATAGAGATGGGGAGGAAAAATGAAAGGAAAAGGTCTTAAAAATCTAGAGAATTTTAATGATCTGTAGAATAATTCTGAAAAATCTGTCATAGTGTCCCCCAAAGGATAAGAGATGATGGAACAAAGTATCTGAGGGAAAAATAGCTGAAATAGAAACTTTTATACCCAGGTGTCTTAGTGAATCCCAAGGATGGCTAATATAAATAAGACTATCTGGAGGCAATGACAGGCAAACAGCTGGAAACAGTAAAGGGAGGACAGGAAGGATGAGCTTTTCCTTCGGTGTGCTCCTCGTGCTTCTGATACAAGTGATCCTACATCACAGGAGACCCAAGACTCCCATGCCCAGTGCTTTCACTACTATCCTAGTGGAATGCTTTCTGCTTACTAGTCCCAGATTTCTGGCTCTGTTCCTTGGCATCTCCACCATCCATCAAGGTCTGATGTCAGCTTTGTGGGGAGGGAGCTCCTCCTTCACCTTGTATCTCCCTTGGAAACTCTCATTACACCTCAGAGCTGGTAGTGCTCCTCCCCATGTTTGCTGTCCTTCCTATATCTTATACAGAGAGGATGTCTGAACTGGGTGGGAAAAAAGGATGTCTTAACTGACAGGCAAGTTTGTACTCAGTGGCATAATAGTAAATGTTTTCCTCCTAAGGTAGGCAACAAGGCAAGGTGCCCACTTTAGCTATTTCTATTTGAACTGAGAAAGGACATTTTAACTTTTAGTTCTTAGCCTAGAAAAGAAGGGAAGAAAGGCAGGATTAAAGACGAGAAAATGAACTCATTTTGTATTTGGAGAAGGCATGATTATTTACAAAGAGGTACAATGAATCTACAAATAACTTATAACTTATAAAATCTACTAAGGAGATTTAGCAAGTTTCTAGGACCAAGGATGATGCAAAACATGATGAAGAAACATGACAAGCAAACCGAGGGAGACCCAACATCATGCAGTCTTTACCCAAGTGGACGTGAAAATCACTGCACACCAAAGTGGAATAATGGCTTGATTTGAAAATGACTAAAATCAAAAGAACTCACTATACAGTGTCCCGAGAGGATATGAGGATCTAGAACTCATCATTCACTATTGGTGGGCGGGTAGGATAGTACAACCCCTTCATGAACAGATGGGCAGTTTCTTAGACGTTGAATGCTTGCCATATGACTCAGCCATTCCATTCCAAAGTATTTACCAGAGAGAAAGGAAAGGAAACATCGATAAACAAACGTCCACACTGTTACTGTAACAGACCTCAGACCTCAACTACAAACAACCCAAATGTCCATCAACAAGTAGATGGATAACAATGGATAAGCAACTGATCAAGCAGTAATAACATAGAAGGATTTCCAATTAATTGTAGTTAAGTGAAAGGAATCAGCTCAGCGTGATTCCATTTACACAGCATTCCAGAAAACACAAACCATTCTGGAGGGAAAGAAAGATCAGTAACCGCCTGGAGAGGGATCTGGTGGGAGGAAGAATGAAAATATTCATGAGGAAATCTTTGAAGATCATGAATATGATCATTATTTTTATTTCAGTGGTGGTTGAAAGAACATGTGTATATATTAAAATTTGTCAAATTGTACATGCAATTAATTATATATTGATTATAACCCAAGAAATTATTAAATAACACAAAGAATAGTGAACCAGTTTGTGAGACATTATGAATGTACTAAAACTGCTATAATTTAGCCTTAAAATGATAAATTTTATTTTAAGTATATTTTGGTACAATATTTTTATGGTGCTGGGGACTAAACTGAGGCCTTGTACATGCTGCTGCCTCTCCCTCCTCCTCTTCTTCTTCCTCCTCCTCTTCTTCTCCTTCTTTGGGGTGAGGTTAGGATCTTATGTATTATTATTGTTGTTATTACTATTATATACTATTATTATCATTATTATTAGGGGTGAGGTTAGGATCTCATGTAGTCCATGCTAATCTCTAACTTGCTATGTACATGTTTCTGATGTTACCCTTGAACTCTTAAACTCCTGGCTTCTAACAAATTCTGAGACTATGGGCAAATGGCTTCCATACCTACCAATGGGCACAACAACAACACTCCTCACCATAAAAGATATATCACTAGGCCTAGGGATGTGCTCGGTGATATGGAAGGCCCTGGGTTCCAACACCAATATTACAAAAGAAAACAGTGCACTGCTTCTGTAGGGAGTCTGGTCTGAAGTTTTATTTTGAAACTGTTTTAGTGTTTCTCTGGAGTAGCATAAAAAGTAATATTGGGGTGCCAGGTATGGTGGCACATGCCTTTAATCCTAGCACCCAGGAAGCAGAGGCAGGTGCATCTCTGTAAATTCAAGGCCAGTCTGGTATACATAGTGAATTCTAGGCCAGGTGGGGGTACACAGGGACAATCTCAAAGACATCATCAGCAAAACAAAACAAAACAACAATAACAATAACAAAATGCTGGTAGAATCAGCAAAAGTTTTCAGACAACTTCACAAAATAACACATATAAATGGATATTAAGCACATGAAGAACATGTTTTTTTTTTATTAAAAAGAAACAGATTTAAACAAAAGAAATGTTAAATCTCAAAACGCTGACAAAATCAAATACTGCTGAGTATGGAGGGCATCCAGGCTGCACATATTGCTGGTCCAAGTGGAAAGTACTACCAACATTTGGAACACCATCCAGAAGTAACGACTAAAGCTAAACATGTAGTTACCCCACCAAAGAACAGTTATATTACCAGGTTGATCCTAAGACAAAATACGCCTCCCCCCCCCCCATTATATGCAAGGTTTTACTGTCCAGACAAATGCTTTTGAGAAACCTTGGTTTAGCCCTACTAGAGCTATTCCCAACACTAGCACTTTCAACATATACATAATAAGATTACCTAAAAAGTTTTAAATAACTGTTTCTATCAGATCAATTGGACCAAAATTCTTGGAGAACATGTGCTGGCTAGATTTATGTTAACTTGACACAGCTAGAGTCATTTTAAAAAAAGTGAACTTCAATTAAAAAAATATCCTCCGACTATAATGGCCTGTACACCAACCTGTGCTCACTGTGGGTGATGCCACCCCTGGGATGCTGTTGCTGGCTGCTATAAAAAACTAGACAGAGCTACCAATGAGATACAAGCCAATAACCAGCACTCCTATAGCTTTCGCATCAGTTCCTGTCTCCCTGTCCCTGCCTTGAGTTCCTCCCCTAATTTCTCTGGATGATGAACTACAAGTTGTAAGATGGAATAAACACTTAACAGCACACCTGAGAGCTCTAGAAAAAAAAGTAATCATACCCAAGAGGAGTAGATGGCAAGCAATAAACCTGAGGCTAAAATCAATAAAATAGAAACAAAAAGGAAAATACAAAGAATTGATGAAACAGAGCTTTTTCTTTGAGAAATTCAACAAGATAGACAAGCCTTTATCCTAACTAACTAAAAAGCAGAAACAGAATATACTAATTAACAAAATCAGTACTGAAAGGGTGGGCATAGCTACAAACACAGAGCAAATCCAGATAATCAGAAGGACATACTTTAAAAACCTGCATTCCATCAAATTGGAAAAACCTAAAAGAAATGAGGGCCCTAACACATTCACAGCAGAGGACTGCCGGGTCTGGGTTCAGTCAGAGAAGATGCACCTAATCCTCAAGAGGCTGGAAGACTCATGGAGTTTAGAGGTCTGGTGGGGTGCATGTGGTTGTGGGTGTGGCAGGTGAGGACATCTTCGTGGAGACAGGGGGTGGGGAGGAAGTATGGGATGTGGAATAGTTGTAGGGTGGACCAGGAGGGAAATAAAATCTGGAGTGTAAATAAATAAATAAATGATTAAATAATTCCAAAAAAGGAAATGGATAATTTTCTTAAGGGGTACCACTTAGCAAAGTTAAATCAAGATCACAAAACCCCTAGTGAAAGATTAGTTATTAAAAGTCTCCAGCAGAAATTCCCAAAGTTTCCCATTTCTTTTCTTATTATATACATGCATTCTCTCCCTCATTGCTAATATCTTCACCAGGGCTTTACATTAATACAATATTATCAAGAATCCATAGTAGAGTCTACTTTTAGTGATGTTTTCTGTATATTCGTATAAATGTATGATGACATTGATAGTACATCTAGTGTTGTAGTTTATATTGAGTACTACATTCTAAAGAGTTTATGTTCTACCTTTTTTGTTTGTTTATTTGTACATTTTTATGTGTAGTCCTGGCCATCCTGGAGCTCCCTATTCAGGAGGGAGCTATACCAGGCTTGACTTGAACTCAGAGATCTCCCTTCCTCAGCCTCCCAGTAGTAGGATTAAAAGAATGCACCATCATGCCCAGCCTGATCTACCTTCTGATTTATCCCTTTTTTCAACTTCTGGAAAATCATTCATATCTTCAGTGGCTTTATAGTTTACTTTTTTGGAAAATCATATAGTTGGACTTTTACAATGCATAAATTCTTTGATTTCTTTTGTTTGGTAATATCTATATCAATATCTACATCTAATTCCTCTACATGGTTTCATGACCTAATGCCTCATTTCATTGTGGCATAGAGTATGACTTCATTTGGAGATGTGCCACAGTATACTTATACATTCACCTACTGAAGAATCTTTTTTGTTGGTTCAAGGGTCTGGTAATAATTGTGAATGTACGTTTGGACTATAGAACTAAAGTACAATAGACCTAGACTGCCAAATTGTGTTGTAAGAGTGTATTAAATCACGTAAGACGCTACTAGATATTTTTCAAATTCCAAAAATAATTTTCAAATGTCTTTACTATATTGCATTCCAATTAGTAAAGAAATCAGAGATCCTTCCCACAGCCAAATATTATATGGATCTCAGAGAGTCTTGTAGAATACTTGGGGGAAGGATTGAGTTAAGTGAAGATGACAGGGACTCCACAACATGGAAGACCAACAGAGGGAACTAGCCTTGACCCTTGACCGCTCTCAGAGACTGAACTACCAATCAAAGAGCAAAGATTGGCTGGACCTAGGTCTCTCCACATATGTAGCAGACATGCATGTTGGTCTTCATGCAGGGTCTAGACCTGAAGTGACTTGATGTGCCAAGGTGTGGTAATGCCCCTAGGGGAAGTCCCCCTTCTCAGAGGAGAAACAGAGGAGGGTCTGAGGGGAGGATCTGTGTGAGGGGGTACTAGAAGGAGTTTTGTTCCTACTTTGTTTCCAACCCAATTCCCTGGTAAAAGAAAGCTCAACTCAATCAGTTAAAAAAACAAGCTACACGTCTAGATTGGACAGATCTCCCACTACACTACTCTATTTCCATCTATATTATCCCATATAACTTGCCGTTTCTCCAGGCCACGAGCTTCTCTCTCTACCGCCTCTCCATTGATCTCTGTAGATCTCAGTAGCTCCTACCCCTCCTGTTTATCCCCCCCATGGCTCCTCCCCTAAACTCTCAACTCCTCCCACTTCCTCCTGCTAAATCAATGGCACAAGCCTTTATTTGAAAAGTTAAGGTGGAGGCAGAACACAGTCCATGATGAGGGTCTCAGATTAGGTTCTGTGAAGGAATGATGTGGTTCCTGGGGTCTTTTGTGTATCCAGATGCTGCTGGGGCCTGGGGGCAGTTGGAAACCAGGCCGAGGATCTAAACTTTTCCTATGTGCCAGGCCGGAAGGGAGAGGCTCAGGCCAGGTTGGGAAGGAATTCAGTTTGGTTTGGAATGAGTCCCTAGAGTATGGAGGGGCTGGGAGAAAGAAGGCCTTTGCTCTTTACAATTATGGCCTTCACACACGCACACACACACACACACACACACACACACACACACACACACACACACACCTCAATCCCTGATGAAAAAGATGCCCCTTACTTTTCCAAACTGCTTTGTTTGATAGCAGCAGATGGGAATGCATCCATCCTACTCAGGACAAACCTGGGATTAATAACTTTTACAGGAAGATATGCCAAGGAAGGGAATCTCTGGATAAAGACTCAGGACCTATCTAGATACCTCAGTAACGTGAAGAACTCTAGGTTGCCCTGTTGTCATGGTCTTCTTAAATGGTGTTAGGGTTATGTATTCCAGGACAGGAAGTCAGGGTATGAGCTAATTCTAATATCTACCATTCTCAGTTTTGAGATTTTCTGAAGTTTTTGAATCTGCTTAGGCTTGTCAGTTATTCTGTCTGGCTGTGCAGTTCCACTTGCCCCATATTTCCCTGTTAGTAGCCCCGAGATATAACTTACCATGTTCCATCTGGGCCGTTCCATCCCCACCTGGCTGTCCCTGCCTTGTTGCTGCTTTTTTTTTTTCTTTTTTTTTGTCTTTTTTTTTTATTTGATATAATTTATTTGGTTGGGCACCCTAGAGGCGAGTCAGACACCCAACCCTACATACCTACATTTAAAACTAGTCATGACTGGCTTTTAGTATTAATATTTTTTAAAATAGCAAATATATGTCTAATGCCAAAATCTGTAGACACTCCTCCTATATTGATGATGGGAAATACTTAGCTATTGATATCCAAAATCCTGAAATGTGTAAAGTCATCTTTTTTTATTTCCAGGATAAAGTGAAAATATTAGTAAAAACAACCATACATATTAATTCACAAGGTACACAGATGTTCTTATCATTTTAATGATAAATGTATAATAATGCAATTCTTGGTGGACAAACATTTTCAGAAAAAAATGTTTTGTCTCAATGTTAATAAGTAGATGGTGGTGTATGTATCAAGAACTCCCTAAAGCTGATAATGTTGGGCACATGGAATGAATGGCAGAAGTTGTATGAGAAAATTTAAGGGAGGGAATAAATAAATGCCCTGGTTATTTAAACACAGTGAAAAAAAAAAGGTGGGAAGAAGATTCACAAGGCAACTTCTTATCTGCAGCCCCTCTGAGGAGTGGAATTAGCATCAAAATACAAGGCCGGAGCTATCCACAACCTGAGAGGAGGTGCTGGGAGGAGGGGGGGGGGGCTAGTATTGGAATATAAAGTGAATAAACAAATTTTTAAAAAGTTAAAAAAAAAGTCTCCCAATAAAAAAAGCTCAGAGCCAGATGGTTTTGTGCTGATTCTAACAGACTTTCAAAGAAGAGTTAATGCCAAAACTCCTAAGATTATTCCACAAAATAGAAACAGAAAGAACACTGACCAATTCACTTTATGAAGCCACAGTTACTCTGATATTCAAACCATGTAAAGCCTCAAGAAAGAAGGATAATTATAGACCAATTCCCTTAATAAACATAAGATGTAAAAGTTCTCAATAAAATAATTGCAAACAAATCCAAGACCACATCAAGATCATCCACCATGATCAAGTAGGCTTCATTCCAGATATGCAGGAGTGGTTCAACAATGGTTCATAAATGAATGAATATTATCCAGCACATAAACAAATTGAAAGAGAAAAACCACATGAGCATCTTATTAGATGCAGAAAAAGCCTTTTACAAAATTCAACACCTGCTTGACGATAAAAGTTCTGGAGATATTAAGAATACAAGGCACATACCTCAATACAATAAAGTCAGTTTACAGCAAGCCCATACCCATCATAACTTAAATTGACAGAAACTCAAAGCAATTCTATTAAAATCAGGAACAAGACAAGACCAGTCTAATTTATTCAAGACAGTACTTAAAAGACTCTTAACTAGAACAGAAAGAAAAAGGGATCAGGAAAAGAAGTTAAATTATGTTTATTTGTAAATAATATAATAGTATAAATAAGTGATCTCAGAAATTCAACTAGGAGATTCCTATAGCTGATAAAAGCTTTCATCAAGGGGTGGGAAACAAAAAATAAAAACCTTCCAGCAAAGTAGCTAGATATAAAATAAACTCATAAAAATCAGTATTCCTCTTATGTACACAAATGACAAGTGAGAAAGAAATCAGGGAAACACCACCTTTCACAATAACCTCAAGTAATATAAAATATCTTGAGGTAACTCTGATCAAGCAAGTGAAAGACTTGTATGATAAAAACTTCTAGTCTTTGAGGAAAGAAGTTGAAGAATATATCAGAAGATGGAAAGATCTTCCATGCTCATGGATTAGTAGAACTAACATAGTAAAAAAGACCATCCTACCAAAAGCAATCTACAGATAAAATGAAATCACTATTAAAATTCCAACACAATTCTTCACAGATCTTGAAAGAATAAATTTCAGCTTCAAATGGAAATCCTCAAAACAATCCTAAATAATAAAGGAATTGCTAGAGTCTCACTATTCCTGATTTCTAACTGTACTACAAAGCTATACTAATAAAAACTGTGCGGTATTAGCATAAAAACAGACATGTTGACCAATGGAATTGAAGACTCAGATATGAATCCATATACCTATGGACACTTGATTTTTTCCATAAAGAAGAGAGAAATACATACTGGAAAACACAAAATTTTCAGCCAATGATGCTAGACGAACTGGATGTCTGCATGTAGAAAAATGCAATTAGATCAATATTTATCACCCTGAACAAAAGTCAAGTCCAAGTGGATAAAAGACCTCAGCATTAAACTGGACATACTGAACTTGGTACACGTGCAAGTGAGGAATAGCCTTGAATGCACTGACACAGGAGACAATGAAGTGGAAACTCCTGGTTTCTTTAGAAAGTCAGTTATGTCAAATGATGTGTTGCTGGGGCACACAGGGGAAAGGATGTTTTGCTATAGCAGACATGTGAAAGGACACGTGATGTTTAGAAGGAATATAAATATAACCCCACCAACAATAGGAGCTTGAGCATTTGTTTGCCTAGCTCTGCCTCGCTATTCTTCAGCGGACTGCCCATGTATAGCTTCACCTTACATTGTGTTGCTGAGCTTTGCTTGTGGTGACATCAGAAAGAGAAACTTACCAAAGAACTTGTGAGGGTCCTGCAGCTTCTGTAGAAGAGACGCAGGCTGGATAGCCAATTTTGTGGTTTCTTCTGGATTGAACTGCAGCTGCTGGTTTGTGTGTGGTGTCTTCTAAGTGGACTGGACTACAGCTGCTGATTATTGTTTAGTGTTTACTAGTGAACTAACACAGAACAATGGAGATTGGAATCTCCCCAAACTACTATTTCTAAATAGGTCCACTTCCCCCGTATCCTAATAGTCGAATAACCTTTTTTTCCTCACTACCTCTGGTGAGTGATGGGCTAGAGGTAAGATAAAAGTAGGCTGTAAAAATGTATGCCTACAAGACAATTTTCTGAACAGATCACCGATAAGATTAACATTTGATAAATAAGATCTCATAAACTGAAACACTTTTGTAAGGCAAAGGACACCATCAATGGGATAAAACAGCAGTCTACAGAATGAGAAAAGATTTTTTAGTAAGTTCACATCTGATAGAAGACTAATATCCAAAATATATAAATAACTCAAAAAACTCAATCTAAAAAAACTCAATAAAATTTAAAAATGAGGTACATATCTAAAATAAGAATTCTCAATAGAAGAATCTCAAGTGGCCAAGAAAACAATGTTCAACATCCTTAGCCATCAGGGAAATGCAAACCAAAATTAAGATTCCATCTTATACCTAACAGAATGGCTAAGCTCAAAATCAAAAGTGACAGCTCATTCTGGCGAAGATATCCCCTTATAAGTGAATACATACTATATTTATTCTGGGTCTGGATTACTTCACTCAGGATGATTATTTTTTATGTTTCCTACATTTGCATGAAAAATTCAAATGTCACTTTTTAACAGATGAGTAATATTCAATTGTGTAAATGTATGTTTTCTTTATATCTGCCACCAAGTATATGATAACCAAGCTACAATCTGTTGATCCAGAGAAGTCAGGGAAGAGGAGGGATCAAGAGGGTCACATGGATCTCTCTGTAAGGGGGAAATAGAATAAATTTTTATGGGCTGACTGGGGGCAAGTGGGGACAGGGGCAATGGGGGAGGGATCAGGCATCTATCAATCTTTAAAAAAAAAAGAAAATCCTTGAAAAACTTTTCAATGTATGCAGTATCATTTGTCAAGTTCTCCTGTTTTCTATACTATTGGAGTCCTTTTCAGAAAGTCCTTGCTTAAGCTTCTATATTGACACTTTCCCCCAATGTTTTCCTTAACAGATTCAGAAATTCAGGTCTTACATTAAGGGTTTGATTCAATTTGAGTTGATTTTTGTAGAGTGAGAGGCACCAATCTACTTCCATTCTTCTACATTTGGTTATTCTTTCTTCTGATCACTGTTTGTTGAAAAGGCTGTTTTTTCTCCAATTATTTTTTCTACTTTTTCAAAAATAAGGTATCTATAATTACATGGATTTATATTTAATTTCTCAATTCTACTCCACTGGTCTGTTTCTTACGTTTCTGTGCCAGCACTGTATTTTTGTTTCTGTTGGTTCTGTAGTTTAACTTGAAATCAGCTACTCTAATACCTTCTGCATTGTTATTTGCTCAAGATTAACTTGGCTATTTGATACTTTTTTTTATACATCCATATGAAACTCGGATTTATTTTATATTTCTATGAGAAACTTCCTTTGGCTCCCAGTATGAATGCACGGGCTTTACTGAGTGTTTCCAGTGGAATTACTGTTGAGCAGCAATGTGCTGTGTCTGCTCTAGAGAGCATGCCTTTCTCTCTACTCCTCGGGAGCGCTTCTTTATCTCACGTGTTCTGACGTCAGAGCATGGAGTTTCTATGTGGGCTTTTTATTTTATTTGTCTCATTGGAGTTCACTGAACTTTTGTAACTTTTAAGTTCATGTCTTTTGCTAAGTCTGTGCATTTTATAATTTTCTTATTCTTTTGTTTCAAAATCTCCAGCCTAGGAATCCAGTTTTAAATAAAAAAGGTCTTTCAATGTTGCCTCACAAATCATAGAGACTCATCCCCCCCCACTTCATTTCTCTTTTGCTTTCAGATTGGATAATTTTCATGGATTTATGTTTTAAGTTCCCTTAGATCTGATACTTTCTATTGCTTTATCTCTTAAGTTTACTGACTCTCATTATCTCACATCTGCATATAAACACTTTCAATGAAACTAATTTGAATATTATATTTTTAGTTCTAGAATTTCCATTACATCATCCTTATATGCTCCATGTTTCTGAAGATATCCTATTTGTTCAATATGTGCACATTTTTCTTTGTAGTTAAAAGAATCATTTTAAAGTATTTGGAACAACACTGATGTTTTTCCCTATTGTTGCATTTTCTCTTGATCATGAACTGCAGTTTCCTGTTTGTTAAGATGCATAAGTTTAAAAAATATTTTGAGCATTAAAACAATATTGCAGAGACACTAGATTCTGTTATGCTACATGGAAGAGTAGTAAGTTTTTGTTTTAACAGATAACTAACTCCTTGCACCTAAACTCCAAACTCTTGTTTTTCTTGCATAGGCAGGTAGAGATAAAATCTCTGATGAGGGCTGGAGGAATAGTTCAGCAGCCAAGACTGTGCATACACCATTCCTGCCGAAGACCTGAGCTTGGGAGAGAAATCTGGTTTTCATGTTTGAAAAGTAAGTACTTTATTAACTGAGTATCTCCCCAGCTCAAATGAATGATACTTAAAAATACATCTCCAAGAATGGATGGAGAGGAGTTATGGGACATATGGGGGGGGGGGGACTGGGAAAGGGGAAAACTTTTAGAATGTAAACAAAGAATATAGAAAATAAAATAAAAAAAAAAACAAAAAAAACAAAAAATGAGAGAATGTCCAGAAAAAAAAATACATCTCCAAAACTGAAAGTTAGGGAAGAATTGAAGAGTATTAACTATGAAACTGGATGCAGAGCTAATTCTGATAGTTCTGATAACAAGACACCATTGTTTCACTCCTCACAGACATTCATTTAGTACCTGCTTTGAGAAAGGCATTAACAGGGATATAGAGATAAATATGATGGGGTTATATATTTGAAAAGTTCACGGAATAGGAGTAGATCAGTTCATGAATGATAATACAGGATAATGGGTCAGATTATGAATAAGAGTCCAATGGTATTCTTAGAACTGCGACTGAGTATCGTGCTTAACATTTCTTAATTTTAACTTCAAAGTGGTGGATTCAACTCTTTTAAATTCAGTTATATACTCTCAAAGAGCATTCCATTTTGTGAATAAAGAAAGGCCTCTTTAGATTACATGTCTTTTAACAGAATAAAAGTTTATATAAAGTAATTTCAAATCCATTAAGTTTATTTTATTCTCCATAGGACTGAAGTATAATCATAAATTTGAAGAGTAAGAAATAGAAACCTATAACTTTGAAGATTTAAAAACCTGCCTAAAGCACTCAGAAAGAAGAGCCTTAGTATGCACCCAGGTATCTTATATGTTTTTAACTGTATAAATAGAGATTTTTTGTTAGGATATTACCATATATGTAAATATAATGTTCTTTGATTACAATGATCGCCTGTTATCCTTTCTTATTTCCCCACATTCTCTACTTTCCCCGTCCAAATCCCTAATACTCCACTTACTTTCTTTTTTTATCACCCACATTTCACATGAGAGAAAACACCCAATTCTTTATGCCTGAATAAAGTGTATGTGTGTGGTTCTTTGTGTGTGTGTGAGCATGCACACACACACACACACACACACACACACACACACATTTATATCACATTTTGTTTAGCCATCATCCAGTGATGGGCACCTAGGTTGAAGTCTATGACCTGGCTATTATAAACAGTGCAGAAATAAACATGGTGTTGTAGTGCGCAGGTTACTGCTATAGTTAGATGACATTGTACATAATACGTTTCTGACTTCCAGTGGTTCAAACCTTTTGTCATTGTTCTAGATGGTAAACATTAGAGAAAGAAGATTCATGGAGATGGTTATATATGTATATATGGTGAAATATATGAGTAAAGTTTAAGAGTATAAGATACCTGAATTGGGTGATCAGAAGGGCAGAGGTGCATTCGCAGCAAATATTCTCCCTTTAGCTCTGTAAGGTTTAAATCTAACTCTTCAGTACATTTTTCAATGCACTCATTGTTCTCTGTCATTGTCTGACCCCACTTTGCTTGTCCAGAATCTCCATGTTTTCTGTTTATTATTCAACAATCTGTAAATATTAAGTTATACATTCTTTTCTCCTTGAGAAAATCCTGAAGATACATTAAGTATGTATGTGTATAAAAAAAGACCTTGCATTACATATGATACCACTGGTATGTCAAATCCAGGTGTGTTCTACTTTTCTAAGGGAAGAAAAAAAAATCTGGCATTCCTTTGAAGAAGCAATTTAGCCCATTCCAGAGTTCCAGTTCTTTAGGGTGTCTTGTATAGGAATAAATGAAAGGCTTTGCTTCATCAAGTTCCACATTTCTAAATGACTATAGATAAAAATAACTTTAAACATCCTCGTTTTATTATTACCTCATCTATCCTTTTAATGCCTCATTGTCCTAATATTAATGCAAAAATGCCCATCATTTGTTAGTACTGGCCATGAGACAACAATTTATAAAGTCTCATTTTAAATCTCCACTTAAATGTTTCACAGTCTAACACTGTCCAAAAACAAAAAGATCCAACCTAGATTTGTTTAGTGATGTGCATGTGTTGTTATGCATCCAGGTTTAAAATATCATCTGGGTTATACAAATTTATCATCCAAAGAGATACCTAATTAAATAAAAAGAGAGGATATGTTAGCTGAGTCAACCTCAGTATCTATTCCTTTGTATAAAGGGCTTTTACATGCCTTCCTCCTCAATTCTGAGAGCACACGGTTCCTTATTCCCTTCACCATGAATAGGGCTGACATTTGACAGCTTCACAAGGCTGACAGGGTTACCCAACAGCCCACCCTCCCTATTCTCAATCCAATTAGACCTCTAATCCTCTAGATGAAAGGCCCGACTGCTCCCGTTCCTCATGACAAGGACGGCTATTGATTATTTGTCACTGCGGCTAACACCTTCCCTGTCGAGGCTGCTCTGACAGAAGCAAACCTACCAAATTAGACAGCACTTTATCTGCCCTGGAGGCCAAATGGCACAACAAGTAAAGGCTAATAAATGGTATAAAAATGAACAAATCATAACATTATGACAGGCTGATCGTTGCCAGCAGCCTCCTAGCTCAAGCTTGATGCCCTGTTAGACTGGCGCCTTCCCTTTCCCCTCTGCTCCAGCTCTGACTTTGACTGAATTAAAGGCCAGAACAATTAAGGCATTTGACCAGCAAAGATAAGCCAATTGAAGTATCACCAAGGGACATAAATGTCAATAACTGACTGCCATTTGTCAATACAAACATTCTGAAGATGCAAATGTTCAGTCCTCTGCTCACCACTAGGCTGCACTGATTCACTTTCCTTGAAAGGTAGCACAAAGGGACAGTCTGTGGCTACTTAACCAGAAAAGCACAGGGCAGCAGAAAGCAAAGGAAAAGAAATTTGTGGTCTCAAGAGAGGAAGTATTCTATGAAGAACAATTAAGAATCGCTGGGCTGGGGATGGAGGTTTGTATGAGAAAAATCTAGCTAGCAAAGCGGAGACCTCACTTTGTTAGAAAATATTTTGTTATTAGACAACTAGAATGTCACTATATATTTCATGGAAAATATGTGTATAATGTAAAGATGCTAAACTATTGGGAAAATTAATAAAACTGAAACTGTTTAAGCATTATTTATTCATTCAACAAATATGCTGCAGTATCAACCATATACTCGTTCTAGGCAATGAGATGAAGTAGTGAGTACAACCTACTCCATAACATCATGGGCACTTGCATGGGAAGGAGAAGAGTATAAACACGGGAAGTAAACAGACCAAGTACTAGTTTAGGTAGTGTTCAGTGCTGAAGAAAACCTAAGGTGGCAGAGTAAGAACAACATTTTGAGGGGAAGAGGGCTATTAGGATATTGCAGGTTTATTGGCAAAGGGACCTCTGTAAAAACCTGAAAGAATGACGGAGTTCAGCACAAAGATTCCTATGGGACCAGCACAGTTGCTAGACAGACAGCAAATGCTAGAACTGTCCTGGATTGTTAGAGAAATCACCAAGGTCAGGCTGCCTTGCCTTAAGGAGAGAACAAGGTCATGGAGACAACAGAATTCTTAACATGTTAGGATTTATAGGGAATAGAAAAATCAGTGGCCCTCGGTTTCCATGGGTTGGCTCCAGGTCACCAGCAGACACGAGATCCACAGACACGCAAGTCTGTTATATAAAATTCTGTAGTATTTGTATATAGCCTATATATACTTGAAAGCATCTCTAGATTATTTACAACAGCTATTACACTTTAAATGTTAAAGTTGTTTTATTTCATTGTTTATGGAGAGAATTGGGATAAGAAAAAAATATCTACATTTTCATGCAACTTTTTTCTATTCCTGGTTGAGTACATCTAAAGATTCACAATCCAGAGATATGGAGGAACAGTTGTGCCCGGACTTTTGCTCTGAGATGGGAGTCTCTCATAAGGTAAGACGCAGAGGAATGACCTGACTTAGCTTATAAAAGAGTGTTCTGGGTGACTTACTGGCCAGTTTGAAGGAACTGGAGCAGAAACCAAGAGACCAGTTAAGAGTTTATCATAATCAACGTAAAGAGAACGTTGTAACTCTGCAGCACAGCCTAATAGCTAGGATGAAAGTAGTAGAAATGCTATTCTGAAAACTGTGCTGGGCTGGGGAGATAGCTCAGTGGTTAAGAACACTGGCTGCTCTTCCAGAGTGGCTGGGTTCAATTCCCAACACTCACATCTCAGTTGACAACTGTCTGAAACTCCAGTTCCAGAGGCTCCAACACCCACATACAAACATACATGCAGGCAAAACACCAATGCACATGAAATAAAAATAAGTAAATAAGTTTAAAATATTAGAAAAACTGGCTGAATTCTATATAAGACTAGAATATGCTAACGAGATTTATTGGTAGGTTTCTGTCTCACACAGGCAAGCAAGAAATGGGAACTCAATACACGTTAACTAAGCTGAATTCCTGTTGGCAGTTCTGTTAAAAATGCTTAAACCTCCCATCCCATTGTTCCTTTTTTTGCTCTTGGTTGCCTCTTAGAATTTTGTGGTAAGAACTTATTGGTGAAGATAGTCTATACTTTGGTCTAGAACATGAAGAAATCACATTGATACTGACCAGGAGACATCCTTCCTGCTGCCTTGCTTTCATAGTCCTAAGGTGTTATGTAGGCTGTCGGAGGAGACAAGCCATCAGCAGACTTACCTAGCTGTGACCTATGAACTAGAAGAGTAACTCGTGTGGCAAAATATGCCAATGGATGCAAAAGTGACATTCACACAATGGGGTTGGAGCTAACCAATTGTTTTCTGATTGGATTTAAAGCACAGGACAAAGGAGGGAGTATTATTCCCTAGCATTGTGAATCAGGCTGAGAATCCATGGTTGGATAGCTCGTAGGCCCAAGGGCTGAGCCTACCTTTGGCAAATGGATATAATATCAAACTTTCCTCTAGATTCTCATCCTCTAAGTTCATATGTCTGTACTCATTAATTAGTACAACGCTCAAGCCTTATCAGAGGCTAGTCTTTGTGCACTGGATGGCTGTTAATGTGGAAATTCATGTGTGGCCCAAGTACCAAGACCTAACTGTCTGTGGAGGGGTCAGCTGTAAATGGGACATCCATACCACACCCCTTTCCCCCCAAGGCCCAGGGAGTGAAGAAAAGAGGGCTGAAAGGCTGGGAAAGCCAGAGTGGGAGAAGGGAGCAAAACAATGTCTGACCATGACGGGACTGCTGCCTCATGGACTCACGGCAGCTGTGGCTGCCTGTACAAGACCTGCACGCTCACGCCAGTCTACATGTTGGAATGTACACCAGAGTAGCTGAGGATCTACTGATGGCTTCCAGGGGAGGGAGACCCAGTTTTCTTTAAGAGTATGACCTGGTAGCTTCATTATACTCCAGTAGATGGCCTTACCCCATAAGTATATAAGCAGTATAAAATGGACTTGGGGGTTATTTCAAAAACAAAAAGAGGTCACAAAGTTGGGAGGGGAAAGGAGTTGGGTTAGATCTGTGAGGAGTTAAGGGGAGGGTGAGAGTGAATATGATCAAATGCATTGTATGAGCATGAAACTCTTAAAGATTAAAAAATATTATATTAAATGCTATGACCTGTCTCAAAGGTGGTATGCCAAGTCAAACTTTCTAAAAATGACTTGAAGACAAGATTTTCCTATGCAATGTAATATACTCTTATCTTCTACACGAGGATGAGAAAGATGGAGTACAGATATAAGATAGAAGAGGTGACCTCAAACTCCTTTTAGTCTAGATTAGAAAAGAAAGTGACACAATCATGCTTTCATTTCTTAAAACTACTCGGCCATTGTAAAGGCTTAAGAATAATTCTCAAGCCGGGCGTGGTGGCTCACGCCTATAATCCCAGCACTTGGGAGGCAGAGGCAGGCGGATTTCTGAGTTTGAGTCCAGCCTGGTCCACAGAGTGAGTTCCAGGACAGCCAGAGCTACACAGACAGAAACCCTGTCTCAAAACCCCCCCCCCCAAAAAAAAACCAAAAAAAAAAAAAAAAAAAAAGAGTAATTCTCAGTCCAGTATTAAAGAACACCTAGACTGTAGCCTGTGGCCTTCATAGACTTTTTCTTATTGAAAAAAAAAAGCCCTTGAAAAAAGGGCTAATTTGAGTCTAGAAACAAAATAAGTAAGCAAATAAGTACTGACCATTAAGTCATAGTAGATAACAAAAGTAAGCTGTCAAATACTGGGTTCATATGGAGAAAAATAATGGTTAAGAATAACACCATTAAGCTGATACTGAAAATTCTAGGTCTAACTCAGAATGACGTTAAAAACAAAACAAAACAAAGCAAAACCAAACCAAACCAAAATATTTCATCAAGTTAGGATGCCAAGAAACCACTCATTATTTTAAAAATCAGTAAATAAAATAAAAAGAAGCACTTATTTTTTTCCCTGCACTTCTGAAGCATCTAATAGGAAGGAGTAAGGCAAGGTTTATCTTAAACAAGTTATTCTGGCTAATAGCTGTGGAAGGGCTAACAGAATTTATAATACCACCTTTTGCAATTCCCAGTGAGCTAAAGGTCTCCAGTTACTGCTGACATTAGAAGACAGAGGCAATGAGCTATCACCTCCCTCCGGAAGACAAATACGCCATAATAACGAAATAGTTCCCTGTATCCCTGACTGAAGACTGGGCCTGAATGGAATCAAGCCTCTAGACCAGTAACTAACTGACAGAGAATGAAGAGGTCTGAGGAATGGGTTAATTACACCTGGGAAGAGAAGCAACATCCTACTGAGACAATCCATTTAAACTAAGACAGCAGGTTAGGCTAGAGTAAGGGAGAAGACAGACAGATAGACACACCACACATACCACACACACACACACACACACACGCACACGCACACGCACACGCACACAAACACACACACACAAAACCAAAAAAAACCAAAAAACTTGTAAAAGTTGTACAAAGGTGTGAGAGGTATGCAGAAAAAAGAAAAGAGATACAGGGTGAATCTATAGATTAAAAAGGTTTTTAAAACACACAACCAGTCACTAAATAAGATGCTCAAACGAAAATACTTATAACATTTATGAGACAACAGGTAACTTGGACATTGATGGTACTGAGTCTTTGCTGTGCTGAACTCAAGGCCTTCAGCATGCTAGGCAAGTGATCTACCATGAATTACATTCTCAACTCTGGGTTTTTAAGGCAATCTTTCCTATGTTGTAATGTCAGGTATGCTGGCTAATTTTATGACAACTTGATACAAGCTAGAGTCATTGGAAAGAAGGGAGCCCTAATTAAGAAAATGCCTTTGAAAGATCAGGCTGTAGGCAAGCCTGTATGGCATTTTCTTAATTAGTGATTGATGTTGGAGGGTCCTGGCCCATTATGGTTGGTGCCACGCTTGGATTGGTGGTTCTAAGTTCTATAATAAAGCTGGATGAGCAAGGCAGTAATCAGCACCCCTCCCTGGCTTCTGTGTCAGCTTCTACCTCCTGTTTGAGTTCCTGTCCTGAATTCCCTCAGTGATAGACTATGGGTGCAGAAGCTAAAGACTACAAAGTGTATACCACCACACCAACCCTCTTATTAATTAAAAAGTCATCGTGGTTTTATATATATATTTGGTTTTTTGGATTTGTTTTTTTCGAGACAGGGTTTCTCTGTATAGCCCTGGCTGTCCTGGAACTCACTCTGTAGACCAGGCTGGCCTCGAACTCAGAAATCCACCTGCCTCTGCCTCCCAAGTGCTGGGATTACAGGCATGCACCACCACCGCCCAGCTTGATTATATTTTTAACAATTAAAATTTTGAAATTTTATTTTAAGGTGCATAGGCATTTTGCCTGCATATATGTCTGTGTTGTGTGAGTGTTTAGTTCCTGAGTAGGTCAGTAGAGGGTACCAGATCCCTTAGGACTAGAATTAATGCAGTTGTGAGCTGCCATGTGGGGTTTGTGAACTGAATCTAGATCCTCTGGAAGAGGAGCCCTAGAATTTTTAGGACTGGAACCATTTCTCCAACCCACAAATATGTTTTAAAAATCATGTACTTCTAGGGAAAAAACACATAAGCCAGTGCATATTTTCTGGTATTATCCTTCAGTAACCTGACCCTAGTGTAAAGAGTAAAACCAAGATCCTTAAATAGCACATGGGCCTTACATGTGACTCGGGTACCCATCTTGACTATACAGGAGCCAGTGGCCTCCTCGTGGACTATTCTTGGTAAATACCAACCATGCTTTCATCTCGGGGCTCATGCCTGGCACTCTCCTTCCCAGCAGGATTTATCCTTTCATCCTTTCAGCCTTTGCCTATTACTTTCTTAAGCAGAACTTACCTTGAGCATTCTAGTTATATTTGTACACTTCAAGGTTCCCTGGCTCTCCCAGGTGCCCTTCGTCTCCTATATTATGTATCCTATCGAGCATGACATGATACTCTATTATTTTGCAATACTTGCTGGTTTGTTGTTTGCTCTTCACCAACAAAATAAACACTGCTTTACATCAGGGATTTTTTTTGAATTCTTGTATTTATTGTTATAGCCCAATGATACAGCATAGTACTTAATGGTTGATTAGTCCAGGGTCTGTTGGCTAAGTGAATATGAAAGGACACACTAGAACCTAAGAACCCAGGGTCATCACATATATTACTTATCATCTTATTTAATCTCTAGGAATGGATTTAGTTTGTTTAATAAACATAAGCTCAATAGTACACTAACAATGAAAGGTACTGACCAAAACCCCCAGTACAGTTCTAGAATCAAAAAATCCTGAATATAGCCCATAGAAGCATTCTTTCCTAAGATATCACGGGGCCAGACCACTCTGATTATAATGCTAAATCCTCCACCCCTGAGAAGAACATAGGGCTTAGGGTTCTGATTTTTGTAACTCAGTAACATTAACTTGCTTTCCATTTGGATTCCCATGACACAGTAACATTAACTTGCTTTCCATTTGGATTCCCATGACAGAGATTTCCACTGGTACATGGTCAAGACATAGCTCCAAAAGGCAATATGGAACAACTCTTCTGCTTTTTAGACCAGGGCTTATCATCTCTATGCTTCTCAATAAGCATATTAGGTGAAGAACTCAGTAACATGCTAGGAGGTATTCATATCAGTTACTGATATAGCTGAGTAATTTGAGTATCCCCTTACTTGTGAATAGTCAAGTAGAAATGTTCACATTTGCTAAATACTAGAAAGATCATCAAGAAAGGATGAAGATTAAGTCGTCTTAGTTGTAAGGAGGTTTATTTAGTTGGCTTTCTTATAGCTTAGAGCTGCAGAGCCAATCACACTATAGGAGGGAAGGCTAATGGTACACACGGTAGTTAAAGCCATTGCTTCTCTAAGCGGCTTGGTTTCCAAAGCTCTGTGATCAAAGCAACACTGCCAGCGCTGTGGAATGTCTTCCTGACTGCATGATCTCTGTCTTCTTCTAGGCTAGCAGAATCCTCACTTTTGTGGATCATATCCTTCAGAGGAGGCTGAGAACTTCCCAGCCTAGAATGATTCTGACTGATGTAATCAATCATGGAGAGATAATTTTCCTAATTTAATGGTACTGGACTCGAACTAGGAATAAAAGGGACAGACAAGCATCTGACACCGGTTTTCCTTGTTCAGAGGTGAGCAAGGTAAGGATATTTATAGATATTTTGGGTTGTATGCAATTCATAGAACATAGATCTTCTTGTCATACAGATCTTTCACATGTTTGGTACATAGATCTTTGCTGATGTCACTGAGCTGAAAAACTCTTGCTATTACTTCTTTTATCAAAACATTCAATATCTAAAATAACTGATGCCCTATCTCTATAATTTTTATATCAATTGCTAAAAATTCCTTATGATATAGCAGTCATAATGCACCCAAATGGCTATAAATCCACCAAAGCACATATGAAATATTCTGAAAAAGGAAATCAGGAAGAGGAAGCAAGAAAATATACATTATGAGCCACAGGAAAAATAAACCAGAAAACAACAAGCCAGGTTGCCTATATGGACTAAGGAAACAGAGACACAATGAAGATGGGAGTAATACCGTCGGAAGTTACTTTTTGCTAAACTTTGACTTCTGACTAAATTAGCAAGGATGGAGGAAGGGGAACATAAAATCAAAACCAAATTAAAACAAACAGCATTATATTTACAGGGAGTACCACAACTAGAGAAGGAGGAACAGTCTTAAATAACTTGTGAACACAAAATTTGACTACCTGCTATAAATGTCCTTTCAGCCACAGTGGAAGAACTATAACTAAAGTTAGTAGTATTTTTACTCAGCTGGTATTTTTGTAATGTGATGCATGAAGCAATTCTGAGACTGTTCTGAAACTATTTCAGAAGTGAATAAATGTGTTGATGATGTTGGGAGACATCTCACTATGGGGAGAAAAAGGATGTGCAAATGTGGATGGAGGAAGGAAAGAAATGAAACTGTGGAATGAACTCAAGTTGAGAAATCTGGTGTAAACTCTCATCTTTGAAAATACGTGTGCACCTATACATAAAAGCAGGGCTCAGGGCAATCCATGCTATAATTTAACACATTCCAATATTCCAAGTGTTTCCTGAAGATGGAGAGTTAGAGTTGGAAGCTTAACAGAATGTATTCATCTTGTTTGGACAAGAACACATATAAGTAGTTCAATATGTTTGGCCCCATCCATGGGGGACATATGATTCTATTTCCTGTTTTGGGAATGTTAAGAATCTCCAGTAAAGTCAGAGTTCTCCCAAAGGCTATGGCCTGTACATGGAATATGTTCTTCTAGCTGGGTTGCCTTGTCTGCCTCAGTGGGACAGGAAACGCTTAGCTTCACAGAGACTTCAAGTGCTGCCAGGGATGGGGGGGGGGTTACCCAGAGGGGCCCCCCCACTCAGAGGAGAAGGGGAGGGGTGAGGTGGGAAGGATTGTCGAGAAGGTGACTGGGAGGGGGCAGTGAACAGGATGTGAAGTGAATAAGTAAAAAAAAAAAAATTAAAAAGAGAATCTCTAGTAAGTTCAGATGTTGCCCTCTTGGTGTGTCATAATGTTCTTCCTAAGTCTTTCTTTTCAATGATTTTAGCCTTCATTGATGGCCACTGTCCACATCTGTTATTCCATTGGTGGTTCCAGGTAATGAAACTGAATATCCATTCATTTCCCATGTTTATTTCCTGGAAATAATTTTAAAACTTTAACTCATTAATTATTTGTTACCAGGAAATATAGCTTGTGCAGATAGTTTATACAAAAAGTCTTAACAATGCTTCTTCTTCAACCCTGAGCTATCAGGAACCCTTAAAATGGCTTTTCTTTCTTGTTTCGAGCACATGGATCTTAACAAGCTGCATGCATTTCTTCTGTCCACAGCAATTGTCAGATTTTTGCTGACCAGGTTGTCCAACTTTGGAAATTCCTTTATGTTGGCTTCTATCCCCCTCTGGTATGATCCCAGTAGACACTGCTGTATTCTTGCCATTCACCTTGACAAGAAATCTATATGTTACCCGTCTGTAAGCATGTCTCCATGTCTCTATGGAGTTCTAGTTCCTCTTAGTAGTACTGAGAGATCACAAATTGTGTGATCATCAATATTGTGTTAGTCATTACTTCAACGTTCTTAGTGTGCAGAGCTGTGAAATTCAAACATGAATCTTAAGTAGAAAAATATCACTTTTCATTTCTATATGTCTGTATATTTAATACAGAAAAATTTTCTTTTTTCTTTTTCTTTTTTTTCTTTTTTTCTCTTTTTTCTTTTCTTTTTTTCTTTTCTTTTTCTTTCTTTTTTTTTTTTTTTTTGAGACAGGGTTTCTATGTATAGCCCTGGCTATCCTGAAACTCACTCTGTGGACCAGGATGGCCTCGGAACTCAGAAATCCACCTGCCTCTGCCTCCCAAGTGCTGGGATTAAAGGCATTTGCCACCACTGCCTGGCTAGAAAATTTTTCTAGTAGAACTAATACAAATACCTACTTGTTTCATCCTACACTAATATTTTGGTCCATTTATTTGTGTTGGTATCTCCAAATAATAAAAAGATCATTGCAAGCAGAACATTTACTGAATATGGGTTACAATTTTTCATAGTCTTCTTTTTGGTCTTTAGTGTTTATCTTTCCAGGATTGAAGAATCAAATTACTGTTCTAAAGTTACTTAAATAACTACTAGGTGCCATCAATACAACTTAATACACACTTATATTTCTGTTTTATTTTTTATCAACTTTAAGGATTGTCCTTAGCAAACTATAGTACTTAAATAATTACAGAAATCTAAGCTAAACCCACAGGACCAGATGTCCTGGGAGAAGTCGACTGTCTATACTGTCCCATATGCTATCCTCTTTCCCATTAGGGCGGACTGTCTAGTCATGCCTTATCTATTCTTCTATATTTGGGAAATATTCTCTTTCCTGAAAAGCAAGTTCATGTATATTCTTCAGAAATTTCTTTCACTCTTCTAACATTAATCCTTGAGTTCATTTCTATGCTGCATATTAAATATGGAACTACTGTACACAATGGTTTGCATTTAATTTTTAATGTCAGATCATTTTATAATATTACACAGCAATTTTATTCCTTTTCAATAGGTATAAGGCATTATGTTATGTGGCTCATCCAACCCTTGGAAAATGCCTTTGCTTACAGGCTACCACTATTAGCAAGTTGCACTGGAGATGGCTCAGTGGTTAAGAGTACGCATTGTTCTTGCTGAGAACCTGAGTACCCATGTTAGTCTGCTCATAAGTGCTTGTAACTCTTGTTTCAGGGGACCTGCAGCTTAGCACCTGCATTTCTATGCACGTACCCACACTCACATACACATAATTAAAAATAATCAAAAAATTTGTCAGACTTGGTAGTGCATGCCTTTAATTACAGCAGTTGGGAGGCAGAGAGAGGTGGATCTCTAGGAGTTTGAGGCTAGCCTACTTAGTCTACGTAGTGAGTTCCAGTCTGGACAGACCGATAGACCTTGTCTAAAAAAGAATAAAGTAAAATGTAGCCTTTCTTTCATTTTTCTCATTCATTCATCTATCTTTTGCAGTGCTTGTGATCAAACCCAGGGCCTCATGCTTGCTAGGAAAAGACTTTGCTAATGATTGACATCTTCAATTATGTATTATCTCTTATTTCTAAGACTCATATGTAATACAAGTTCCCAAAAGCAGAAATCTGGGGTCAGTTCACTCCCTTGCACACACTTC
Organism: Apodemus sylvaticus; assembly: GCF_947179515.1. Taxonomy (NCBI): domain Eukaryota; kingdom Metazoa; phylum Chordata; class Mammalia; order Rodentia; family Muridae; genus Apodemus; species Apodemus sylvaticus. The sequence continues at coordinate 61,697,653 of NC_067474.1, read as the reverse complement.
CTGTCCTCTTCTTCTACTGCTCCTGAGTAGTCCAGGCTAGCCCCGAGCCAGGACTCAAGCAATCACCCTACTTTGCTCTCCCAAGTAACTGGAATAAATAACAGTGTACAAGCCGTACATCCAGCTTCATCTCTATCTCGTGTTCAATTTTTAATAGGCTCACTGGCCTTTTGCATTCCAGTGTTGTCAGATAAGAAGGGGCCTTTGTTAGTGATAGAACTTGCAAGTATTACTGCTAAATTATGTCTTTTTTCTTCTTTGCTTATCATGCCTTCTTGAAAATTAAATGCCTTTCTTGTCACTCTGTAGACATTTTTATTAATATCTTTTTTCTAATTTCTCTATTTTGATTCCTAGAAGGTTTTCCCTAGAATCTGGAGAGATGGCTCAGTAGTTAAGAACACTTACTCATAACAGCTCATAAATCTTGTAATTCTCATTTCAGAGGATTTGAGGCATTCTTCTGACCTCCTTAGACACCAGGCACATGTACTGTGCATATATACTTATGTATTATGCAACATCCAAACACATAAAATAAAAATTTAAAATAAGGAGAAAAAAGTTTTACTTCCAGCTTATTTGCTGTAAGTCTTCTTGGTGCCTTTACCATTCTAACAATTTTTAATGTATCTAAGCATTATCATTTAGTTAGATAACAATTTAAAGCATTCTCTGTATCCAGGCACATACACACACATACACACACACACACACACACACACACACACAGGCTGAGTAATAGTATACAATCTGTTCAACATGGTGATAACCAGCTTATATATATGGTTAGCAGTTTCTAGTCATTATTTTAAAGTACAGTCCGATATTTTAGCTCAAGTTCCTAAGAAGTAATTTGTAAGCAGACTCAAGCAATCATTCTTCTGATAAATGACAAAAAGAAAGAAAACATTTGAAAGCCAGTGGGGTGGCTCTGGGGGTAAACAAGCTTGCAGTCAAACCAAGCCAAGGCAACATAGTGGAAAGAAAGAACTCATACCCATGAGTTGGACATCCACATACATACCAACCTATGTACACGCATGTATACACACACACACACACACACACACACACACACACACAGAGAGAGAGAGAGAGTAAAAAATATATGAAGAATATTCAAAGGATCCAAATATCTCCTGAGATCTAGAACTATTTTATTTTTGATTGGATGTATTCTTTGTTTACATTTCAAATGCTATCCCCTTTCCCAGTTCCCTCCCTCCTCTCCGGTAGCTGGGTAGCCCCTATGCCATCCTCCCTCCCCCTACTTATATGAGGGCGTTCCATCCCCTCCCACTTCCATTCTTAATGCTTTTTCTGAAAATAAAGTAGTTTATGCCTGTAAGTTATTTTCAAGAAACTTGGGATCAAAATTGAATTTTGTTTTTTAAATCCATATATGTGTAAATGTGTATACATATAAACAATACAGATGAAACTTAATCATGAAAAAAAGAAAGTAGTTTTATTAGTGAAATTTTAAACTTATAATTGCAAATTCTGAAAGTCCTTATTTGGATACAGGGTGAATTTAAAATACATAGAGATACACAGTGCAACAACTAATACAAAATAAATACTAAACCTTTATTTGTTGAACAAAGGAATGATATATTCCTTAAAACCAGAGTGACAATGGGCTCTTTAGACTATACATAAATTCCAAGAGACTTAGCTATTGGTGATAGTATAATCTGAACAGGTATAAGGAAAGAATAAAGCAATGTCTTCAGTTAGCTAAGTTGACAGACTGGGGATTAACCCAGTGGTAGCACACTTGATTAGCATCTGCAAGAAGACCCTAGGTTCAATCCTCAGTACTGAAAAATAAAAAAAAAAAGTGAGGTTGATTTTAGTACTAAGGGTTAAGCTTTTTCTATACTTAGGATATATTTTGACGTCAAAGATTAGGATGAGAATGTTGGTGACCAGTAGGTTAGGGAGATAATCTGCACTGAACAAAGAGGACTCTGATAGGCTGCAAGAATTGAACGGAAATCAATTCATGAAGCATATAGAGAAAGGACCCAAGGAGCTGGAGGGGTTTGCAGTGCCATAGGAGAACAACGATATGAGCCACCTAGTACTCCCAGAGCTCCCAGGGACAAAACCATCAACCAGAGAGTGCACATGGTGTTACCCATGACGCATAGGCAGCAGAGGATGGCCTTGTTAGACATCAAAGGGAGGAGAGGCCTAGAGGTCCTAGAAAGGCTCGATGCAGCAGGGTAGGGGAATACCAGGGCAAGAAAGCTGCAGAGGGTTGATTAGGGAACAGGGGGAGGGGAGATGGTTTATGGGAGCTTATGGGATTTTGGAGGGGGGATCATAAAAGGGGAAATGTAAATAAAGAATATAACTAATTAATAATAATAATAATAATAATAATAAAAGAAATAAAAAGACTAAATGACACTCTTCTCTTTCATATTAAGAATCTCACAATCTGTAGGAAAATCAGATGTGTAGGTGATAATAGGTGAGTGAGGACAGGAGATGCAAAGACAAGGAGGAAATGGCTAACTCCACCTCTCATGTAACTCTGCAACATTTAAAACATGGGTACAATGAGATACTGCATTTGTGCTCAAGCCTAAAATTATAGAGATGCAGGAGGTATTTTAATTAGTAGTAAATAGAAAGCAGATTTAGAGATAGTATTGTAAAAACCCCCTACATAAAACAATGGTGATGACAGTTAATGGAACAGTCATGTTATGCTCTGGGCTCATCAGATAAGCCTTGTAGATGGTGGTGTAGCTCAGTGACAGAGTGGTTCCAAATGCGTAGGAAACACTGAATTAAAATCCTACTCTGCATTCATTCATTCAATCACCCATCAAATTACAAGCTGCCTTATCTGTGTACACTCTCCCTAACTCTGCTGGTTCCCTATAACTTTGATATTTTGTTTACCTTTTATTAAACTTTAAGTGATCATTTGAGTCCTGAAGAAACTTAGTAATAGAAGGAGGTGCAAAGAACCTAAGACAAGTCATAAGGAAAACTGTTGTGGACAGAAATGGACAATATACTTCCTATAGGAATAATAAGCACTCCTGATTCTTTTTCAATTCTTTTTAAAGAGCAAAATATGAACAAGAAAAAACAAGAAGAAAAATTATAGTCCTATAACATAGAAAGATAATTAGAAAATTAATGCTCATGTTTTCTTTGGAATTGATGTTACATCCAAAATTAATTTTTAAAAGGTTAAATGAAAGTAAATGGATCTGAAGCTCCTTTTTATCAGCCATAAAAATATTCATTGGCGCTGTGCCCAGAGTTTAAAGGAAACCAGCATGAGTCTAATGAAAAACAAGCTGTAGGTCTCAGGGAAATTCAATATATTTTCTTTCTTTTCCTTTTAGTTTTTGATTGGTTTCCATGGGAATCTGGGCTTGTGGGGATCACTGAACCTATTCATGGACAGCGGATACTTTATTTTCATAGCTTGGTAAAGTAGGGGTCAGTAAAGGGATAACATGGCCAGGCAATGAATATGGTTGTAGGAAACAACAGTATGTTTAAAACAAAATTCTATAAGCTATGCGGATTTAGAAAATGCAACCTTCAATTCTGCTCGACTGTGTTTGAGAGGTATGATAAAGTAAACGCTAGAGCTGAAGGCTCAGCTTTGGACTATGTCGTGAACCTAGTCTATGAGAAGCAAGCATTCAAGCACTTCTTGGAATTGAGGTGGGAAAACTGGATTTGGGGAGCATTCTTGGCCAGAAGAATCAGAAAACAGAGAAGATGATATGAAAATATGAAAGAACACTGAGGGAAATCTGAATGTTTCTTTTTAGTGTTGGCATACCAGGAGCACTCGGATGTAACTCCGAAATCAAAAGAAATCATGCAAAACAGAAGGCAAGCTAATTTTGATAGCAAGGACAAAGGCTTTAAAGAGCTTTACCAAATGGTACCCAGGTGTTCCTACAGAGAAACCAGACAATACAAGGTGAATCTGACTGCTATGTGACTACCATGAAGCTCAGGGAAGATTTTTTTCACATTAGAATCATGTCAGAAATTTTCAGTCTGGCTGTTCCTCAGAAAACTGGGCATAACACTTCCAGAGGACCCTGCAATACTACTTTTGGGCATATACCCAGAGGATTCCCCAGCATGCAATAAGGACACATGCTCTACTATGTTCATAGCAGCCCTATTTATAATAGTCAGAAGCTGGAAAGAACCCAGATGTCCCTCAATGGAGGAATGGATACAGAAAATGTGGTATATTTACACAATAGAGTACTACTCAGCAATTAAAAACAATGAATTCATGAAATTCTTAGGCAAAGGGTTGGATCTATAAAATATCATCCTAAGTGAGGTAACCCAATCCAAAAGAACACACATAGAACACAGTCACTGAGAAGTGGATATTAGTGCAGAAACTCTGAATACCTAAGACACAATTCACATATCAAATGGCTCCCAAGAAGGAGGAAAGAGAGGTCCCTGGTCTTGAAAATGCTTGTTCCAGCATTGTAGGGGAATACCAGGGCAGAGAAGTAGGAGCGGGTTGATAGGAGAATGGGCGGAGGGAAGAGGGCTTAGGGAACTTATGGGGAGGGGGGAACCAGGAAAGGGAAAATCATTTTGAATGTAAACAAAGAATATTGAAAATAAAAAATTATAAATAAAAAAAGAAAATTTCAAAATAAAGATCTCAACATATTGTTCCATGTGACTAACTACTACATGCAAGTTGATGTACATGGACAAAAACTCAACTACTATGTAAATTTGTCTGTATGAAATATATTTAATACATAAATCCGTAGAGGCAGAATGCTTATCTGTGACTGCCCCAGTTTGCGGAAAGGAGCAATAGGGAGACTGAGTAGAGACTTGTCTCTACTTGGAGTAGCAGAGACCCTCTACTATGTGTACTCAAGAAGTACTTGAGTGTTTGCTTCTTTTAGACTAGGTTCATGCCATAATCCAAAAGCTGAACCTCCAACTGTAACATTTGCTTTAGAGTGACAGAAATGCTTTGGAACTAGATAGAGGTGGTGACTGCACATCATGAATGTAGTATTGTAATAATCAGTTTTGTTATATGACTTTACCTAGACAAATTAATTTTTAGGACTTATTTCTATTTTATGTGTATGTGTGACTGACTACATGCATCTATACGTACATGTGTGTATACCTGTTACTAGGCCATAAGGTGTTGGATACCTTGGAACTGGAGTTACAGAAAGTAGTGGTTCACCATATAGATCCTGGACACCAAACCTGGATCCTCTGAAAGGGAAGCCAGTGCTCTTAGTTGCTGAGCTATATCTAGTTAAAGTTAGTTAGTATACTAGCACGGTGGCATACACCTATAATTCCAGCACACAGATCAGAGGCAGGAGGATTACAAGTTTGATGTCAAAGTAAGGCATACAATGAATTCCAGGTTAGCCTGGGTTAAAAGATACTCTGTACTGTCCCCAACAGAAAATCATTAGGCAGGTTATACATAGACAAAGACAAAAGCTTGTTTCAGATATGTTGAAACTGACATTAGGAAGATATTCAGCTAGGGCTTTCTAGATAATATCTGGAAAAACAAGTCTGGAATTTGAAAGAAGGGTTAGTTCTAGAAACAAAGATGTGAGAGGAAAAACCTGGAAGTTCTACAAGTGAAAGAAGAGCAGTGTAAAAAGAAACAAGGGTTCCTGTGTGATTACAGAGGGCAATAGAAAGGAGCAAGCCTTCAGGTGCGAATGCCAGAGAAAGAAGAAAGCAGCAGAGAAGGAAGAGTAAGCCCACCCAAGGTCGGGCGGCTGGTCTTCTGTTGTCCTTCGTTAGAACAAGAACTATAAACAAAGCATGTTCTGTGTCCTATGAGATTAATATAAAACAGAGAAGTACAAGATACAGCTATAAAAGTTGTCTTTCCCTATATATTTTTACTTGGTTTTGGAAGAATTTCAGGAAAAATAATTTGAAAATGAAATCCAAAGTTGGTAAAATTTGATTAGTTTCTTTATCCAAAGAATTAAAACTTCCATGTCAGTTTGGTTCAGGCAAATGATAGATCAAAGGGTGAAGAGCCATGCGGAGGAGGCGGATGATTAGCTGGAAGGTAAGAGTCATGGAGATGGTGACATGTGGCAACAGTGCTTAACTTTACCAGAGTTGTTGAGACAATAAAAAGGGAATTATTTTGAAGGTTAGATGTGTAAAGAGCTATATGTGTTAAAATATTTTTGCTATTAAGGTTAAAGTCAGTAAATATGTCAAGTCTACTATTTTTCCTAATTAAAGTTACTTATAAAATACTTTATGCATTATTATATATAGTTCTCAGTCTTTTTTTTTTTTTAAGATTTATTTATTATATGTAAGTACACTGTAGCTGTCTTCAGACACACCAGAAGAGGGCATCAGATCTCATTACAGATGGTTGTGAGCCACCATGTGGTTGCTGGGACTAGAACTCAGGACCTTTGGAAGAGTAGTCAGTGTCCTTAATTGCTGAGCCATCTCTCCAGCCCTATAGTTCTCAGTCTTTCTAAAGTTAAAAATCATAAAGAAGCTGGGCGGTGGTGGCGCACGCCTTTAATCCCAGCACTTGGGAGGCAGAGGCAGGCGGATTTCTGAGTTTGAGGCAAGCCTGGTCTACCAGTTCCAGGACAGCCAGGGTTACACAGAGAAACCCTGTCTTGAAAAACCAAAAAAAAAAAAAAAAAAAAAAATCATAAAGAAATAGTCCACCAGAAGTGCGTTTACTTTTAATATATATCGGTTGATTGAAAGAAAAGAATTAAATTAATGACAATTTAAAATGAAATATTTTGCCAGGCGGTGGTGGCGTACGCCTGTAATCCCAGCACTCTGGAAGGCAGAGGCAGGCGGATTTCTGAGTTGGAGGCCAGCCTGGTCTACAGAGTGAGTTCCAGGACAGCCAGGGCTATACAGAGAAACCCTGTCTTGAAAAAACCAAAAAATAAAAATAAATAAATAAATAAATAAAATAAAAGAAATGAAATATTTTATTAGATATCAATTTCTAAATGCAATTGGAAATAATACTGTAATTGAGAGAGCAATTACTTATATGATCTTCTGATAATGTTCAAGCCTGTGTGTTTATAAACATTATACATAAGTTATCTGCCTTCCATGTCTCTGGCACAGATGTTAATACTGATACTTTATTTCTTAAATATTCACAGTTCTATGAGGTAGGTAAGATAGTAATACAAGCTATATTTTACAAAGCCTTGGAGAGTTAAACCACCTGTGTTAGGTCACAAGCTTGTGAGTGATGTTCTGTGGTACCAGGTGTCTTTGAATTATGAATGGAATATAAATCTTGAAACTTCAGATCCAATTTCTTTTTCATTATACCACATTGACTCGACAGGGAGCTGGAAGTTAGTGGGCCCTTGTTATTCAAGGAAGAAGTAAGTTCTCCCTTTACTTTAGCTTCTTACTGCCCTCAATTTAGTCCCTAAGCATGAGGATTTTATGAAATTGGGTTCTTATATTTGGGAGATGGAGCAGTGGTCCTTTGTAGCCCTAGGTTTCCCCTCATCATCCAGTCTCCTCTGCTTTAGGATCAAAACATCTTATTCTAGGCCTTTAAACATGTAACCCACAGTAAACTGCTTTCCCATTTATATAATAAAACTAATTTTCCAGGGAAACTTTGGTTTTAAAGCTAGTTTATAACTTGTTGTCAGCACTAGTCAGACGTGTTCTAAATTCTTGCCATGCCCACTCAACAAACAAGTCTATTTTCCTAAGTCCAAACTCTCTCACTATCTCTTGGAGATAACTTTGGAATGTTTTGTTCCTATTTACCAAGGGAGTGTGCTTCAGAAATCATTCACTCACCCCCTAAATTTGACCGTATGTGTGTATGTGTACATGTATGTGCATATGTATGCATACTGTACATGTAGAGGCCAGAGGTCAACCTTGGGTTTTTCCTCAGGAACTATCCACCTTGGTTTTGTTTGAGGCCAGGGTCTCTTACAGTTTCAAACTTGCTGACCTGGCTAGGTGTGCAACACTATTCTCATCTAGTTCTTCTACCTTCTTTAACTGTCTCCTTTGTAAGCTTATTTTCCTTAAATTACTCTTCAATATTAGTGCGTCTTCTTTTTGATCCTGTTTCCCTCTATATTTCACACTTGGGCACAGCAACTCTGATGACCTCTTTTTGCACTAAAAACTCTAGTTCAGACCTCACTTTGAAGATCCAAACACAAAGCAAAATTCATGGCAGCTGTCAACTAACAAGATACTCCATAGGAACCAACACAGTTTACTCTGAACTCAGTAACTTTTCTTCTCATTTAACTCCTTCATTAGTATATCCTACCTTTCGAATAATGGCACCCCAAAGCCAGTAATACCAATTAATCTAAGGGTTCTATCTAGACAAGGCCAATGTACTGAACATGGGAAGAGCACATAACAGCCAAGGATGTGAGCAGAACGGAGCAGCAGTTCTCAGAGGGTCTCATCAGTATCACTGTCTTCACCTTGGAACCTGCCAGAGAAGTGAATACTCTGGTTTCAGGTTGTCTTGACTACATTAAAAATGCATGAGGTAGGCCCAGCAATCTGTGCTTTCCAGGCCCAGGAGGCCTATGCATATCTAGTTCTAAACACTCTAGAGTCACATCATGGAGACAGGCTTTCATATTGTTCTACAAATTCAGGTGGGATTTGTGATCTTAGGGCTTACATGCCCAGGACAGAAACCATTGCTGGTTCCATCTTCCCTGATGTTATCTACAGGTAATGATTACAATGATTAGACATTTTTACCATTGATAAATAATACTTTACATGAAACAGTATGCACACAGTACAGGACATAAGTCTTATGAAGACAAAATGATACATTTTCATGGAGCTAACACACACAGACTAAAATAGAAGATGTCTAGCACCCTGGGAAACTCCATACTCTCAGCCACTGCATACACTGTAGGTAACCACAAATCTGATCTCAGTCATCAGAGACCAGTTTAGCCTGCTCTTTTAATCCCTGTAAACAACACACATATTTTAAAAGTAATCTGTTTCATTCAACGCAATGTCTATGAAGCTCATTTATGAGGCTGAACAGACCAACCCTTCATTTTTCCAAATTCTGTAACAGGAATATCATAGAAATGTATTTTCCTATTTCCTATTGATAGGTATTTAGGTTACTTGACCTATTATTAAAATACTGCAATGGGTAGGGGGGCACAGTTCAGTGATATAGCACTGACCTACCATGCAGAATCCTGTGTTTGATTTTCAGCACTGAAATAGAAAACAATTTTTTTTTGCTTCTATGAGTAAATCCTTGATCATTTCAAACACCGTTAGGTAGGAAGAAAAGCTCATTTATCTCATGTATTACTTAGACTTAAATTTACAACTGTGTGTCTAGTAGGTAGGTGCAGCTTTCCAGAGTACATGCACCAATCTACACTTTCATGAAATGCTGAGCATTTTAGTTAGTCCACATTGTCACCACCAACCACTGTGTAACAACTGTCTTGAATTTTTACTTTAGACATTCAAATGACAGAGTAGAGGTATCTTACCATAGCATTAATTTGCATTTTCATAATACTAATGGTGATATGCCTCTTCATGTGTCTCTTGGGTATTTTGATATAATCTTTAGAGAACTAGGGCTACATGTTTCAATACAAGTAAATTTCAAAATATAATACTCGATTTTATAAAGTTGGAGAATTATGTACATCACATCATGCCATTTACTTAAAAGTTTTAAGCACATAAAATAATGTTCTTTATGTGTGTGAGTGAGTGTATGTTAGAAAAACATTCATGAAATTGAAACCAACAAACTCAATCTAACTTAGGAGAAAGAGAAACAGGAGAACAGGATTTGGGATAGTAAGTTGATTTTAAGAACTGGAGCTGGGGATGAAGCAATTACCTAATATGCAGGAAGTTCCAAGTCCAATCTTCAACACTGCAGAAAGAGAGAGGAGGAGACAGACAGACAGACAGACAGACAGACAGACAGAAACACAGAGACAGACACAGATACAGATAAAGACTGGTAATGATTATCTACAGATAATGATTACAAAGTTCTATTTTATCACTGACAAATAACACTTTACATAAAATAATACACAGACAGTACAGAACACAAATCTTAAGAAGACAGACTAACACATTTTCATGGAGCCTTATCCAATGTCAAACTAGAAAGATCCAAAGAGCCATCTGTCTGTAACAACTACTAATCCCTCTGTGGTAATCCAATGTTTGTACCTATGTTGCAATATGTCTAGCAGCAACAACACTGGTAACAAATTCCTAGAAAACACGTATCTCCAACAAATTAAATGCTTTAAGTTTAAGAACTCATAACCCCTATAGAGAAAATAGAGAGTATTAGCCTACCTTATTCATCTTAAAGAAATTAAGGCATAAAAGTTATATTTATGTATATATGTGCACAGTTTTATAAAATTTGCTTATAAAATTGGAAGGGAAGATGATGGAAAATGAAAAAAAGAATAAATATATCTATTTATTTAAATGTTAACAATTTTGAAGCCACTATCTTTCATAATAAATTTATTACTGATTCATTCATATTTATTAAACCAATTAAGTGGCAAGAACTGTGTTAGAACTGTAGCTATAAAATCAGCTTTACAGCGGGAGGGGGGTGGGGGGATGGGAGGTGAGGGGGTGGGTTAAAATTCATTTAAACAAACATGTTAAATGTACTAGATCTAGAGGGATTCAAAAATAAGTAAGACAACGTGCTTGCCTGGCATTTCAAGCTCCTTTTTTTTTTTTAAGCATAAAAGAGACATTATAGTTACAATGCAACATAATGAGGCACTAACAGACATACACAAAATATTATGGGAATATGCTTCCCTACTAACAAACCTAAGAAAAGCTAACAGTATAGTTTTGTGTTATAAGGAAACATAATAACATTAGCATGGATATAAATAATAACACTTACTATTTATATGCTATGACTGTTGCTATCTGCTAAATGCATTCATTATAGGTAGATGGGCCAGCTGTAAGAAAGTTGTCCATCTTGTATTCCAACAAGTACTAGTTATGGAGTACTTTTAATCTACATTTATAAATGAATCATGGTCTTACGTATGAAAATTGATAGCTACACAAAAAAATATATGTGTGTGCATGTGGAGGCCAGAGGTCAACAGGAGGTGTCACACGTCAGGTGCCATACACTGGTTTGGTACAGGGACCACACTGGTCTGGAGCTTCCCTATGAGGCTAGGCTGGCTGGATCTGCCAGCCTCTGTATCCCCAGCATGGAGATTATAAGCACGTGCCATCATACCACATGTTTTTTATGTATGTTTTTTGAACTGGGTCTCTCTATTATAGCCCTGGTTGTCCTGGAATTCACTATGTAGAAGGCTGGCCTCAAACTTGCAGAGATACACCTGCCTCTGCCTCTTGGGTGTTGGGATTAGTAGCATGCACCAACTTCTCCAACTCCATACCAGCTTCTTTTCAAGGATTCTAGGAATCAAACTCAGGTCCTGAGGCTTGTATACCAGGTACTTACTTCACTTACTTAGCTGTCTCCCCAGCCCAAGTAACATATTTCTAAGATCACAGATACCAAATTTAAGTGGAATAAAAAACATTTGAAAAGAAGTTCACTAAATGAAAGGAAATGAAGTTTAATGGGGACTATACTAAAAGCCTCAATTTATAGCAGACATGCACAACCTACTTTTTCTACTCTCCCAAGTTACCTAACCATGGCTACCTAGAAAATGTCTTAAAACTATGTGTTGAGTCAGGATTTCCATGGTGTCTCTATTAGATTCAATTCCACTCCATTGGCTTGACTATAATACCTCAGGATGCACCTACACTTTATTCCTCTTTCAAAGTAGCATTGATTGTCATGTTAATCTCCTTAGATACTTTAATCATGAAACTTCAAATTTCCTAAATGGCTCCATTGTAGAAAGGACTTTTTATTAGGAAAAAATAAAGACATAGGGATTGCATTGTATAAAAGCCTTGCACCAGCACACAGCTGATACTATGTGACTAAAAATTAATGAATTTGTGTAGGCAAACTTAGTTACCCATATCTTTTCAAGTGAGAATGGATCCCTATACAAAAATCAAATTGTTATGGACATGGACTAGAAGCTTTAATCATGAAAGAAAATATGGCTAATTTAGAAACAACTGCTCAGCCTTTCCACCTCTCGGATGCTGATTACTGCTGGGTCTCACCAAGCCCAGTCTGCAGAAGGATGGTGTAAGTGCTGACCGGATTGGATTTGCAGCAGGATTCCTGAGTTCCTCCTGCATTGTTCTTTACACCCTAGCAATGCCATCTATATCCTGGTTTCTTCAACCTCATAAGACTGTTAGGGCTGAATCATCTGCATTACAGTTTGGAAAAAGCCTTTAAAGGGAAAAGACAGGCTGACTCTGATACTCTTTGTACAAGCTGGTTGTCTTTCATTGGGAGATCATATTTGGTTTATTTTAATATGGGAAAATCCTAGATATTTAATGCAAAGATGCCTTTGAAGAGAAGGTGTGTGTGTGTGTGTGTGTGTGTGTGTGTGTGTCTGTATGGTTTGTGTATGTCTGTGTGTGTGTGTGTGTGTGTGTGTGTGTTCGTGTGTTCTCAGAAACAGGATGTCTTATCGGACTTGGGACTTATCTCCATATATTTTTTAAAAATATTTCTTGCTGGGTAGTGGTGGTGGCTCATGCCTTTAATCCCAGCACTCAGAAGGTCAAGGCAGGTGGATCTCTATGAGTTTGAGGCCAGCCTAGTCTACAGAGCAAGAGAGAAAGAGGGTTCCAAGATAGTCAAAGCTACACAGAAAAACCCTATCCTGAAAAACAAAAAGCTAAAACAGCAACAACGAAGAATCTTGATCATCTTATTCCTGCTTATTGCGTTTATTTTAGATTACTTAAAAATGGAACTTTGTGGGAAGCACAAAATCAAACATAACACCGGGGCACCTGGGTTTGACTAGGCAGAGCAGGGTACTAAAGAATAATTCCAACTGTTATTCTGGAAAGGCTAGTAATATAACTTAAAGACTTATTACTGCTCTTGGCAAGCATGTAAAAAAAATCAAGAGCAAAGTGAGGGTGTGAACTATGAGATCCTTGAACGAACATGAAATTTGTAATTTATGTAATCAACTATATAAGTTCCAACAGTAAGTCTTAATTCTATTTCTTTACTGACACTATTTAAAACCATAATAAAATATCAAGGCTAGCAAGGTGGCTCAGTGGATGTGGTAGCTTGAATGGGAATGTACCCCATGGGAACAGATATTTGGTTCCCAGTTGGTGGCCATTTGGGTATGCTTAGGAGGCATGGCCTTGCTGAAGGAGGGGTCACTAGGGGTCACTAGGGGTGGGCTCTGAGATTGCTGAGCTTGGGCCACTCTCAGTTTGCTCTTTCTGCTTCCCGTTTGTGGTTCAAGGTGAGTTCTCAGTTGCTGTTACAGGAACCATGCCTTCACTTTGCCCCTGAACCATCAGTCTGAATAAACTTTCTTCTTCAGATGCTTTGGCCATCACGTTTCATCAGAGCAGTAGAACACTCATTAATGCAGTAGGCAGAGGCATTTGCTGCTCAAGTTTGGAGACTCTCAAATCTGTGTTCAATCCTTAAAACCCAGTAAAGGTAGAAAGAAAGAACTGACTTTGACCTCCACATATGCTTTGTGGCATGTGTGTCTATACATACACCACACAGTAAGAATTTTAATAATTATATGCCGCACTGTGAGACACTGTCTTAAAACAACACACACAGACACACACACACACACCACACACAGCCACCACCCACCAAAACAAAAAGAACCCACAAAACAAATAAACAAAAAACCAAATTAACACTAAAATAAGGAGCAACAGAAAATAATGAGTTGCATCTGACAAAGCTAACTTAGCTGAGGAAGAAAGCCCTTCTGTTGACCATGCTGGTCACAGTAACTCTCTGGGAAGTCATAATATTAGATCAACTTAAGTCTTCATCCCACCACACCCTGTCCACCAAAAAAACCAAAAAACAACAAAAACAAAAACAAAATCTTCCTAATATCAGGATCTTCCCATCTATACTTTAAACTGAATCTCAGGCAGGTGAGATTGCTCAGGGGCTGCTCTTCTAGAAGTCCAAAATTCAATTCTCAGCAATGGTGGCTCATAACCATGTATAAACTCTGATGCCCTCTTCTGGCATGCAGGTGTACATGCAGACAGAGCACTCAAAAAAATACACGAATAAATTTTTAAAAAGTTTGAGTCTCCTCACAATGAGACTCACAATGAGAAGTCTAAACAACACCAAATTCTTGATATTGTGTCCATTCCTTTTTTTTAAATGATAACAAGGTAAATATAGTTATTTTCCAGGGAATAATTCAGTTAGTTGACACGCCAAAGTGAAAGTTTATAAATACTTGAGTTAATCTGAGGTTAAAAATTAGTTTTTCGTTTTTTGTTTTTTTTTTTTACTACTGTAATGAAAATCAATTCAAGAGAAGTAACGGCAGTGAGCTGACAGATCTCACTGGTGAGTGCACAGTAAGCCAGATCTTAATGTCAGCCCTCTTTTTATGCATTCAGCACATGGAGAGGTATTTTTCTAACCCTTCAATTAGTCAGCTCTGTTTGGTCATATTTTTAAAAGACAAATACCACTAATGGTTTGTGCTTGATATAACTAATGTTCACTGTTTTTTATTACAAAAATATGGAGTCTAATGTAATAAACAGAAAAATAACATGAACTAGAAGAATGTCTTATTAACCAAAACTTCATGGAAGGAAAATGTTTTTTAGGCAAGTCTTTAATTTTAAAGTGTCTTATTTTATCTTTTTACTATGGGTTCATCTTAAAAATCTGAATTCTGAACCTGGTGTAGTGGTGCAAACCTTTTATTACAGCACTTGGGACGTAGAGGAAGGCAGTTCTTTGAGTTCGAGACCAGCCTGATCTATAGTGAGTTCCAGGGCAGCAGCACTACATAGTAAGACTCTGTCACAAACAAACAAACAAACAAACAAATCTGAACTCTTGTTGTAACAATGACTTTAAAAACTTTAAATTATACTAATACTTTCAATATAACTTTATATTTTTAAAAAGCTAAAAGTACAGTAGAAAATAAATTTCTTTAAGGTTCAATATTCTACAGTGTATGAAACTTTTAATTGTAAAAATAATATTCATGAAGGAAAACACAAACTTTCCCAAGCACAAAGATTCATGTTCATTTCTAGTACTAAGCCCAACCACTGGCAACACTGTTGTTTCTTTTTAGTCTTTGTCTTCCCTCCATACATGGATATTGTGTGTGAACTGTCCTCAGACCCAGTTAGCCATACTTTAACCCACAGTTTATAGACTACTGTTGGAGAAGCCCAGAAGCCTAGGTGTCTTTGCTTTGTCCTTTCTTTGTTCACTGAACAGTTCCACCAGTAACGTAACAAGCAGCCACACAGTCCCCTCTTCAAGGCCATTTGACCTCTCACCTTCTGAGCTGCAAGGTGGAGGGCTGCTCTCCGGCTATGGTCAGTTTTGTTGACATCTGCTCCTGCTTTCAGAAGAGCATCTGCACAGTCCAATCTGTCTGCCAACACACAATACATAAGCGGTGTTCTCCCAAATTGGTCTTCTTTGTCTTTAAGAGCAGAGTTTCCTATAATACAAGAAAGGATGATATTTAATAATTGTCCTTATTACTAATATAAGTAGGAGATATAATTTCTAAATCCTTATTATTGAGTACTGTGCTAATTCCACTGTATATTATTTCGTTTTAATTTAGTCTATGAGGTAGATAGTAGCGTTCTTGCATTACTGACATCTGAAGCATAGAGAAGTTTACTGACCTACACATTTACATACTGAGAGTAGATGGCAGAGAAAGACTGAGACAGGTCCCTGCCACATGATTCTGACTTTTCCTGCTCTACTCTGCACACAGACAAAAAGAAAACACACCATTCTCCTGCCCACTGGGTGCTTGGGATGAGCCTTGCCAGCTACTGTACCCTAAAGTAAGCAAAGGATAGCCAAGAGGTATTCTCTTTTCATTTCCTACAGACCAAGAGAGGATATGGATAGGAGGAGCCTGGAGAAGACAGTCCTTTAAACTAGGATCATAGACAACCTGACCAACTCCTGTGAAATGACTAGATCAGGATAGCAAAAGCTCCACAAACTGAACTATGGGTGGAATCCTGCCCAGGTTCTAACCTGGAACAGACAGCCCAGAAGTAAGAAAGACCAGATGAATCTATAGGGGATCTGAAAACCAAGTTGACATTTGAAATGAACATAAAATTGAAACAGAATGCTTTTCTAAAGGAAAACAGGTTGTTAATCTTCTGAAATAAAATACAGAGAATCCAGTCTCATGATACATAAAATGTCAAAGACATAGTTCCAAATTACTAGATAACTTGCGTTATGAAAATATCAACAAAAGAATAATTCTGTGATAATCCAGAAATATAATCCTGACATATTTAAAATTAATTACTTCAAAAGTGCTCCAACAATCATCAATACTCTTAACACAAATGTGGAAATTAGTCTCTGGAAAGAACCAGAAATAGAAATATAAGCCAAAGGAAAAAATTTAAATATTTATTGATACACATACATAATATATATTATATAATATTATATAATTATATAATATATATCAAATATAAATTTGACAGAATCTCACTATGTAGCCAATGGTGACCTCAAACTCATCATCTTCCTGCTTTAGCCTCCCAAGTGCAGAGACTTCGGGTGGGCAATACCATGCCAGCTTATAAAATGACAATGTTCTAATAAACAAATGTATAACCAAATTAAATAAGCAAAGTAAAACCTCATCAAATAGCTTAGGAGCAAAATGGAGATAATACAGGAACGAATCTCTAAACTTGATGACAGACCAACAGACATTATTCAATTTGAATAACAATCAGCAAAGACACAAACAAAAGATTTAACAGTTTTTGAAATTTATGGGGTCAATAACAAAATAACAGTAATATATCATCAGTGTTTCAAGATGTAAGAAAAACAATAAAATACTAAAAACAGTTGACCAGCTGGGAAATTGGCTTGGAGGGTGAAGCAGTTTTCACACAAGTATGAGGACATGAGTTTGAATCCACAAGACCCAAGTAAAAGCTGAACACAGTAGCATGAGCCTGTAATCCTACTGTTCCTACTGCAAGACGGGAGGCAGAGACAAGAGAAGCCATGGAAGATCCCATCACAGAGCGCTGGACACAGAGCGCTGGACACAGCGCTGGACACGGAGCACTGGACACAGCTGGGCATAGCCACGTCCCGTCACAAACAAGGTGGAGGGTGAAGACTAATACCCAAGGTTGTTTCTGACCTCTACCTGCATGTGCTATGACATGAACTTTTGCATGCACACACAAACACATATGCACATGCAAAATTTTAGAAAATATAAAATAAAAATAAAAGCACAATTTAAGAAATAATGGCTAGACATCGTCCCAGTTTGTTGAAAGACAAAGTTCTACAGTTAAATGAAGTTCAGAAATAATCAAATTAAATAAACCCAAAAGAATCGATGTTGAATCAATCAAATAAAACATGGAAGCTGAAGACAAAGAAAGAAGCTATAAAAGAAGCAAAGAGGCCCGACACTCACCATGGGGAGCAGCCATTCAAAGGATAGAATGTGTCTCATTTGAAACAAAGGAGGCCTGGAAACAGGGGCACTCTTCAAGAAAACAATCCATAATTCCTAGTTAAATCGTTCATGAACAAAGTTCAAATGAAGAAAACAGAATTTAAAGCCATCAGATAGTCCTTATAAAATTAATGTAGAAAGTTCTTCAAAGAGAAAAGAGGTGATTAAAAAAACCTAGAATATCAGGAATGAAGAAATACAACCGAACAGTATCCGGGAATACAGCATATTATTCTCCTTTTATGAGTTATGTTTTGATGACTGAAAAACAAATCTACAGTACTATATGATATGGTTATCTATTTATGTAGAGGCAAATTAAATTTGGGGGTTTGTGAGGCTGCAGAGATGGCTCCGTGGGAAAGTGTGAGTACTGCTCTTGCAGAGGACCCACTTTTGATTCCTAGAACCCACTCTGGGAGGCTCACAGCAACCTGTAACTCAAGCTTCAGGGGGCCAGAACTCTCTGGCCTCCATGGACACTGTATTCACATGTACACATGCACATAATCAAAAATAATAATAAAAATGATTTAAAAATATTTGTTTGTATGAGCACATACATGTACATGTAATGCAATGACATGGCACACATGAAAGTCAGCGCAACTTGTGGGTGTCTTCTGTCTTTCCACCATGCAGGTTCTGAGGATCAAGCATCAGGCTTGGTGGCAAATGCCATTACTCACTGAGTCTTCTCACCAGTACTGTAGAGGTAATTTTTTTAAAAACACACTAGAATAATAATCATAACAAACACATTATATAACATATATTAATGTGAATATGAAAAATTAAAATCTTCATGTGCTATTAGAAGGAACATAAAATGGTATCCCATTTTGGAAATATTAAACCCAGAGTAACAACTTAATGCAATGACTCCACTTCAAAATACATATCCAAGAGAAATGAAGTATGTCCAGGCAAAAGCAGGTTCAAAAAATGTCTCATAATACTATTCATCGAGCTGGGCGTGGTGGTGCACGCCTGTAATCCCAGCACTTGGGAGGCAGAGGAAGGTGGATTTCTGAGTTTGAGGCCAGACTGGTCTACAGAGTGAGTTCCAGGACAGCCAGGGCTACACAGAGAAACCCTGTCTCAAAAAAACCAAATCCAAAAAACTAAAAAAAAGAAAATTCCATTCACTATATAACTACAAGTAAAATCAGAACAAAGACCTAACATGTTAACACTAATCAATAAAATTGATGTAGGTTAATATCTAATAAGGTAGACAACCGCAAAAATAACTGAGTGGACTAAATGGAGGCATTCTGTAACTATAAAAGGGTCAATTCAATGAAAATACAGAGTAATGCTAAATGTATGTGTATTAAAACATAGCTTTGAACTATAGACCAAAACTGGTAAGTTAGACATCTCTGAAAGATTCAAATTTGTGCTTAGTAACTAGTATTCCGCTCTTAAAAATAACAACAATCTCTAAAATCAATACCTGTAAGGATAAAGAAGCAACCGTCATTCTAACACAGCATGGTTCAACAAATATTTATTGAACATTATGGAGTGACAGCCAGATACCATAGAACATTTTCCAAATAGACCCAGAGTAAAAGAATTAAAGGACTGAAAACCTACCAAGTATGTTTTCTGATAGTAATACAATTATGCAAATAATAAATAATAGAGTTGTAACAGGAAACCATCAAATACTTGTGAACTGAACAACATATTATTAAGATGGCCCATGAATTAAAGAGAATTTCTAAAGGAAAATTTAAAACATTATTAAATGAGAAATAAAAACAATACAGGTTTCTTGCCCTACACATAAGAGAAGCTTCAGAGGAGATGCACAGCACTGAACATTTACATAAGAATAGAAGACCTGTTTCCGACTGATGAACTATGTTTCTCCTTTAGTATACTAAGAGCAAATTTAACCCAGGACGAGGAGGCACATGATAAGAGTACGAATTGAGATCAGTGAAATTAAAATGAGAAAAATAAGAGAAAAATCAATGAAGTAAAAAGCTCTTGGAAAATAAAATAAATCTGCAAGTGAACTCATCACTAAAAACAAATTATAATAGAAGGGTTTCCAATATAAGGAATGAAAGAAAAATTTTCAGTACAGACTACAGACAATTAGTTTGAAAACAAGGTAATATTATAAATAATTTTATGGCCATAAACATTTAATCTAAGAGAAATTGTTAAATTCTATGGAAGATATAATCTATTAAAGGTATAGAAATCTTCAATGGTATTTACAGGAGGCAAAATTCTGTTATGGCACCTGTATTGGTTTAAATGAAAAATACCCCCCATAGGCTCATATATTTCAACATTTGGTCCCAGTTGCTAGCACTATTTGGAGTATTATGGAACTTTTAGTATGAAGAGCTTTGCTAGAGGAAGTATGTCAGTGGTGTGTGTGTCTGTGTGTGAGATGTGATCTCTCAGCTGCCTTCTCCTGCCATCATGCCTTCTCTCATTATGGAAATAGAACTCTGGAACTATGAGCCAAAATAAACTGTGCCCTAAGTTGCCTTTGCTCAAAGTGTTTCATCCCAGCAACAAAAACTAATATAGCAATTGGAATGTCCACTTCCCAGAATACATGCCCTGTATGATTCCCTCTTCTTAAGGAGGGGAGTCCATGGGTGTGGTAGGGGATCATTTCCATCATGATCTTCTGCTTTGTGGTAAATGTGATGGGGTTTGAAGATATAAGTAATCACTGAACTTTAAGAAGTTAATCATGAAAGACTTACTTGAATGGCTTTTTATTGACTGATTGACTGATCAATGATGGTGCTGGGAATCAAATTCAGAGCTTGATGCATGTTTTTCAAATCTGCTACCACCAAGCTATACCTTCAACTACTTGGGCTGCTTTTTAAGATAATTCAGAAATGAAGTGAGATGAGATGGGTGCGATAAGAAGATGAGGGGAGAGGGAGGGAGGGAGGTCTGACGCAGCCGAGACACTCAGATGCTAGCCTTGGAGAAGCAAGCTGCCACAAATGTTAAAACACACAAAAATAAATTCTGCCAGTGTGTACTTCAAGAGAATTCTGAGCCTCAGGTGAAAGCCACCCCTGCTGACAGTCTGTCAGCTCAGCTAAGCAAAGTTTAGATTTCTGACCCATAGAAACTGCGTGATAAAAGTATTTGTTGGTTTAAACTGAATCTGTGTTAATTTCTTAGGCAGCATTAGAAAACTCTCACAGAATGTTATCTGTGAAAGAAATCAACTTTAAAATTATTCTTTCCTATAAAGTAGTATTACGATAATGTATAAAAATTCTCCAAAGAAATTTTCTGTATAAATGTATTTTTAAACTTATCATGGAAAGGCAAAAAGGTAAAGATAGAAATTTATTACAAGGACTGCTGATGTATTCTCAGTAGGAGAATACTTGCCTACCAGGTGAGACATGGAGTTCCATCTACAGCAATGAGAAAAATAATTTGAGAGAAAGACTAAAATTGGAGCACTTTATATTGTATAGATTAAAGACACAGAGCTACAGTAATGAAGATGGTGTGGTAACAGCCTATAGATCAATATAGCTTTTGGATCAATAAGCAGATCTGTGAGTATTAGACATAGACTGCATGTATATGATTCATCGGATTTTACAAAGCTGCAAAGGCAAACTGCAGAGCAGTGAAGATGCGGAGCTGGAAAAATCTGTCTTTCAGAGGCAAACCAAAAAATAACCACAGTATTTCTACCTATACTTTATTCCAGGTTAGGCTGGTATAGCAGGAGAGTATAGGTTGATTGACATAAACCACAGAAACTTATTTTATATCATTCTGGGAATGGAAATGTAAGATCAAGGTAACAGCAGGGTTGGGCTCTGGGGAGAGCTCCCTTCTGGGTGGCATCCTGACTTTTATATTTTCACATAGTAGGGAGAAAGCTAGAAAGCTGTCTGGGTTCTCCTTTATTTACTTTCAATTTAATTTAATTTTTACTTATTCACTTGATATCCTGCTCACTGCCACCCTCCAGGTCACCCCTCCCACAATCCTTCCCCTATCCTCCCCTCCTCTGAGTGGGTGGGCCCCTCCAAGTATCCTCCCTCCCTGGCACTTCAAGTCTCTGCAAGGCTAGGCACTTCTCCAGACAAGGCAGCTCAGCTAGAAGAACATTTCCCGCAGACAGGCACCTGCCTTGGGGACAGTCCCTGTCCCAGCTGCTCTGGGTTCCCCTTTGTAACAACAGCAGTCTCATTTGTGAGAGTTCGCTCCCCAACCTAAATTATTTCCTGATGTCCAGAGGTTAGGATTCCAATGTATGGATTCTAGGGGGACATAAATATTTAGCCCATAAGTAGCACAGAAGAGAAAAATTACTTCCAAATGAACCACAGATTTAAATGTACAACTATATAAAACTCTTAGAAGAAAAAAAAACCATTATTAAAGATTTCTTAGATATGATCTAAAAATAATCCATAAACAAATTAGATTAATTTTTAAAAATCTTGTGTTTGAGAAACATTGTTAGAAAATAAAAATACAAGCATAAACTAGAAAAATGATTAATAAATGAACTGGAGAAAATATTTTCAAAACACAATTCTGTTTATATCTTTTTTCCAGAATAAAGAACTCCTGCAACAGATAAACAAAAAGATAGATGATGGAATTAAAACTGTGCAGATCATGTGACTAGACATTTTACCCAATATGAATATGAAAAAGTTTGCAGCATCATTAATCCACAGGAATGCAAACTGACCCATGATGTGGCACCGCTGCATATCCACTAGCACAGCTAGGATGTAAACAAACCCAGACTAACGAACAACAACAGCACATGCCCAGGAGGAGAGAGAACTGCTGTGCTCAGACAATGCTGCAGGGAATGCAACTGGTGCAACACAGCCATGGCTGAAGATTCCCTTCTCCAAATAAATACTCATTTGCCTAATATCCCCCGCATTTACACAAGGAGAAAGAAAACCACTAAAGCCAGTGTTCACACAAAAACCTGCCGGTGGATGTTTATGGCAGTTTATTTATAACTGTAAAGAGTAGAAACATCTCAATTACTCTCTGGACAGTGAACAAACAAAGCACATTATGCTTATATGTAGGACTCAGCAAGAAAAAGGAGTAGGCCAAAGGCTGGCCCTCACATGATGGAACTCAGATGCTTCAGTGAGGTAAAAGGAACCAGCTTCAGAAAGTCACTCTGAGCGATACACTTACATGGTATTTTGGATAAAGGGAAATTGGAGGGTCAGAAAACCAAAGGCTGGAATGTGGGGAGGGATGCACTAGGAGAGGCCACGTGGGGCCTCGAAGGCATGGCAGAACTGCTCTTTATTTTCAATAGTATTATGTGTGGTTGGGATTACATACTTGTATTTATCAAAAACTAAAATAATCGTATATAAAGGGGGAAGCTCACTATACGATATGCCATTAAACTTAAAAGCAACAAAAATAAAAAAGCCATAGCTGCTTCCATGCACTTCTTCAGTGAGAATTTTTGCTGCTTTTGCCAAGGTTATGATCCTGACCAGGCATGTCTATCCTGGCTGAGAGAAACTGCACATACACTGTGTATGAGGGAAGGCAGCTGCTTGTGGTGACTTGGCCTGAATTCTGCTGATGGGAGGGGCACTGAGCAAATGAAACATTTTATTGGAGGAAACAGCGAGGCTAGATAAAGAGAGCACACGGTGCTTCTGCCAAGGTTGTTCTGTCCCTGAATTTAAGCTACTAGGATGGATATTTTTAAATATACTTTTTGAGATTATAATATATCATTTTCTCCTTTCCTTTCTTCTCTTCAAACCTTCCCATGTACCCCAACTCTTGCTTTCTTTCAAATTCACAGCCTTTTTCTTTAATTGTGTACGTGTGTGTGCATGTGCATGTGTGTGCGTGTGAGTGTTGTATGTTTCCTAAAAATATAAATACAACCTGCACAGTCCATAGAATGTTATTCATATGTGCATGGTTTCAGTGCTATTCTTTGACTGGCTAACCAAGTGGTGTGGTGTTCCCTGGGAGAACTGTCTCCCCCTCAGCCTTCCTTAGCTAACTGTAGTTCTTTGCTTAGGAATGAGGTTCAAGAGCTTTTCCCCTCCACTCTTGTGTTTGTGTTTAAAAATATTTAAGCACACATTCTTATCCTGGATGAACTGGGACTCAGAGAGTAAAACAACTTCTCAGATAATTTATGGTTTTCATGTATATTAGTAACCAAGAGGTCACTGTCTGAAATACAAATATTCAAATACAGCCAGGCTATATATATATTTCCTATAGGAGGAATGTTGTCTTTTTTATAATGTTGGTTTTGAAGAGGGAAGCAAGTTTTACATTTGAGTTAACATGTCTGACAACAGAAGTATCTATGAAAAAGCCATGTTAGTGGTCCAGCAATACAAGTTATTTTCTCCATGAGGATGTTCAATACTGAATCCAGACTCCACAGAACTATACTTCATTAATAGGTAAAGTCTCATTTAAGCCAAGACTCACTACAGACTTAAAATGTAGTGTAAATATGTATACTGGCTAGTTTTGTGTGTCAACTTGACACAGGCTAGAGTTATCACAGAGAAAGGAGCTTCAGTTGGGGAAGTGCCTCCATGAGCTCCAGTTGTGGGGCATTTTCTCAATTAGTGATCAAGTGGGGAGGGCCCCTTGTGGGTGGTACTACCTTTGGGCTGGTGCTCTTGGGTTCTATAAGAGAGCAGGCTGAGCAAGCAAAGGAAAGCAAGCCAGTAAGAAACATCCCTCCATGGCCTCTGCATCAGCTCCTGCTTCCTGACCTGCTTGAGTTCCAGTCCTGAATTCCTTTAGTGATGAACTGCAACATGGAAGTGTAAGCTCAATAAACCCTTTCCTCCCCAACTTGCTTCTTGGTCATGATGTTTGTGCAGGAATAGAAACCCTGACTAAGACAGTATGCAAGATTATTTCATTAGTGAGAGCCCTGGA
The DNA here is from genome assembly GCF_947179515.1 of Apodemus sylvaticus. Taxonomy (NCBI): domain Eukaryota; kingdom Metazoa; phylum Chordata; class Mammalia; order Rodentia; family Muridae; genus Apodemus; species Apodemus sylvaticus. The sequence goes on along the minus strand of NC_067474.1, from coordinate 61,672,955 downwards.
CAGCAGGGTAATACTTATGAAGAATAGCAAGGCTAGTTTTGAGTTGTCTTTCATGAGGAAGAGGTACTCTATAGGTGTTGATACTTGCTAGGGTTCCATAAAGACAGAAGTATTCAGATGACAATGTTTATAATATAATTCTCTTAAAGTGTGATTTCTCCTTGGAGGGTCAAGAAAGCAAACCTAACCAGAAACTGTTGTCACAAGAATAAATAAAGTACATTTGAAATGTAAATAAAATATCCAATTTAAAAAAAGAAAAATATTTAGAAATGACTTTTAATTAATAGTGGAAAGCTTAATCAATAATTACAGCAATGATGATGGGATATAACTGTGCTTAATTAAACGGGCTGATTAATGATCAGAATAAACTTTTCAGATTTCCACTTGAAAAAATAAAGAATAAATAAAGTTAATCAAGGGATCACCACACCCTGGCATAATCCTAATTGATTAGGCTCCTCAGAGTCAAAGTGAAGGCAGCACCATGGAGCTAACACATTGCTCTACTACTTAGGGAAGAACTCTTTAGGCCCAGAGCTGCCTCCTCCTTTGTCTCCTGTGATACAGAAAAAAACCTCACAGTTGACTTCAATCCCTGACAGACTTTGATTCTGTTTAACTAGAGGTTATATTTCCCCAAAGGGAAGCCTTAACTGGGTTATGCCAACACCATTCAATATGTTGTGCCTTTGAGGCAAAAAGTTGTCTATTTGAGGAAATTGAAAGTATACATACCTTATTCACTACTGAAAAAAAACATATTGTGGGTCCTGCCTTGGGTCACTTGGGGATGGGATAGGGTGGGGCACACATAATGAATTTCCGGTTAGTTTCTATTTATTTATTGATTGATTGGTTTTTTGAGACAGGGTTTCTCTGTGTAACCCTGGCTGTCCTGGAACTCACTCTGTAGACCAGGCTGGCCTCGAACTCAGAAATCTGCCTGCCTGCCTCCCAAGTGCTGGGATTAAAGGCTGGCCTCAAACTCAGAAATCTGCCTGCCTCTGCTTCCCAAGTGCTGGGATTAAAGGCTGGCCTCGAACTCAGAAATCTGCCTGCTTCTGCCTCCCAAGTGCTGGGATTAAAGGCGTGAGCCACCACCACTGGCAGCTCGTTTCTGAGTAATGAGAATACTATGAGATTCAGGGGTTTGGGGCCCAAACAAAGTACCCGAGAGAGGGCTTTATCTACTTACCTTAATCTCTTTCTATTTTCTTCAATTAAAACATTAACCAACATTGATCAAATCCACACAATAACAATATTTTGGGACAAAGCATTTGGTGCTTGGGAATTTTAAGTAACTGACATGTTGTTATGGAATTGGGACTTGAGAGAGACTGCCCATTCTCAGGGGCAGCTAACATAGAAGCAGCTAGCTAGTGTGCCTTATTCTGGCAGCAGTGGGGATGGCTTCTCTTCCATGACCAACTGGGGCTTGTTTAGCTAGGGCTGGCATTCTGCAGCATCTGAGCAGAGGCTGAGTGGACCTGTGTCAGGAAGTCACTCCATCTTACTGAGACATTGCTAGGCTAGTTGAAGTAACAGAATCTGAGTGGCTAATGGGCCGGTCTATGAGGAAACCTGAGCTCCAGTTCTAATTGAGAAGAATGCCATCACTAGCAGTGACAGCTGTGCCAATGCACAACTGCTGTATCACAACACTGGCCTGCAAAAGAAACAATCCCCAATGATATGCTGCTGCTTGTTCTAGCATGTCACCTTCACGTGACATCACTGCTGTCTTATTTCATCTGCCTTCCCTTACTTCCCCCACTCTTCATAATGTCACAGTCCGGGAAAGGCATTTGCTGTCGGTGAGGGTATTAACATGATTCTAAGTATTTTTTTCCATTATAATCATTACAAACATCTTAAAAGATCTCTTGCACCCATGACTACTTTAGAATTACCACACCTGGGAGACCTGTCCCTTGGATTTTGCTGTTGAATATGTTCCAAAAGTTATGCTATTGTTGTGATGTACTATTAAAATATATAATAACTATATGGTAATCTATTGGCTTTCCTTTTGAATCCTGTAGATTTTATTTCAGATCTATTTTTTTTTCCTGAGGATAGGTCTATAATCTTTACAACACTGCCAAAAGAACCTATGGTCCATGCACACAGGCTTGTTCACCTCCCACCCTCCCCCAAACATAGTGCGAAGACAAATTCAGTCTAGATACCCATTCATTTCATCAGCAAAGGTTCACGGCTAGAGTGTTCTTTCCTCCTTATTCTCTATGTTTAAATGTGGAAGTACATGTGTGTGCAGAGCCATATACCCGTACAGTGACATTCCATAGGTTTAGTTTGAAGTATGGATTCTAGACTGAAACTTCCTGGCTGCACTCTTAGCTTTACTACATATAGGACAAACAATTTAACCTCTCGATTTTTTCACCTATGAAATAACTAATAGGAGTTGCCAAAACTCTTTGAATGTATGATTAAATCTGCTAATGAGTTATAAAACATATCACACAGTGATTGACACATAAACCATGACTATGAAGGCTAGCTAATCTTATTACTAATACTAGGAAGTATAATCACGTACATAGTCTTCCTTTGGTGTCCAGGGGAGAATGGGTCTGGGCTCTCTAGTTACTAATATCTGTAGATGCTCAAACCCTTTATAAGTACATTGTACTGACATAGTATTCTTCCATACTTCTTACATTGTCTCTAGATTACTTATAATAACTAATACAATGTAAATGTTCCAGAGACATTTTAGAATACTGCCCAGAGAAAAAAGACAAAAATGTCTGTATATTGTCCAGTATAGACAAATTTTTCCCCCAAATATCTCTCATCTTCAATTTGTTGAATCTGTTGGCAGAGGGCCAACTGTGCTTTAATAATCCCATTTATAAAATATAAATCATTAAATATTTTATGCTATAACCATTTTTTATTTTATAAGATATTGGACTTAATATTTTATATTAATTTAAGGTAAAGGTTGAGTTAAAGGAAGAAATACTTGAAATACTGCCTGGACTCTGACACTTACAGGGCTCACTCCGTATCTAACTGCTTCAGAGATGCTATGTGGGGAAATGATTCTGAGAAACTATGCTTGCTCAGAAGGTGGACAATGTAGTAAAAGCTGCAGCTGAGCCAGAGAGAAGGGTCAGCGGGTGAGCTGGGAAGTGGAGGCCGCTAGAGCATCCACGCCAGCACTGTGTGAGGTGCGATAGTAAGGACTGCTACTAAAAAGCTGTTTCATTCAGAGAAGGCCTCTTCAGTCTCCTCCAGGACAATGGGCAGCTCAGAAAGGGTTCGATTTAATTAGTTGTATAAGTAGAAAGAGACAGTCATCCGTTTCCATGGAGTCAAATGCATCCTGGCATACTTCTCCATGGAAACAGAGATGGGAAAACAGAAAATGCTAAAGTGAATGAAGTCACTGAGCAGCTGGTGAACAAAGATCCAAGAAAAATAATTTATCATAGTACTATGACACTAGTTTAGGAAAGAGAAATAGCACATATGTAGTGATCATCAAACATGTGGTATGTAAAAAGATGCTTAAAATAGACTGAATTTAAGATGGAACAGAACAGATCCTTTAGCATGAACACACACGAGTGGGGGAAATGCCACAGGATAAAGGTGCAGCTGCATGCACAGCAAACACCATGGCATAGTGTGGAAAGACTAGCAGTGTCCCTCAGATAACAGGGAGCTGGGGTTCCTTGGCCCCTGTGAAAGAAAACATAGGGATCAAGCAAGGATAGCTTTATTAACTCTGTACTTGTTACATGGTATGTCTTTTAGATTTTAAGGATTTTCTTTCAGGTATATTAAATTATATGAAAGTTTCAAATTTTACATAATACGATTCGTTAATTTATATGAATGAACTAACATAGTCACACATTTTGTTTTCCTTTGACTATTTTATTTTTCATTAAAATAATGAAGAAGTCATTTTATATGGTTCTTTTTTTTTTCTTGAGGTACTGTGATTCAAAATTTTTCCACCTTAGGGAATTTTGTCTCAATCTGTCTCTCAATTCAATTTAATTCAACTCGATTCAATTTTAGTCTTGGCCCTTAAGGTAGTCATAGACTACTGGGAAGAAAAGATAATTAAATAACAGTTATAATATTTACTCATTTCTTCAACAAGTATTTCTCATATGCCTACTATGTATCAAATACTGTGCTTGGTATGGGAAGAAATTAAATATTCAGTCTACTCTTGCAGAATTCACTAGATTATGTGGAAGATAAAGACTTTAAAACAGTCATTTATATAGAGGCCAGCCTAGACTACACAGCGAGTTCCAGGACAGCCAAGGCTACACAGAGAAACCCTGTTTTGGGGGGAAAAAAGAGTCATTTATATATACACTTCTGATGGAAGCCTATGGAGTGCCAGGAAAGGATGCAATGCGGAGACTGAACTGAGATCAGGTTGTTGGAGCAGTTCTCTTTGAAGAAGAAGCTTTAGGGTACGGAGTATGGAGGTGATTGAGAGTTAGGCAGACAGACAACAGCAGGTAAAAGCCTTGAGATGGAGAAGGGCTGGGCAGGATGGAAACTGAATGAAAGCAAGTTTCCTAGGAAACAAGTTGTGCAAGGAGAGGCTAGAGGGGCAAAGAAGTATGAGGGTTTTTCTCAATGGTACTTCAAGCGTAATGACAGAGATGAAAGAGTTTATAAGCCAGGAAAGACTGTAAGCATACAGACATTTGATTTTTCAGCTCAAGCAGAGCTGAAAATTCAGTAAAAATTCAAAAAGGGCAAAACAACAGTATGATTATTATAATGTCAAGAAGGATGTGGGGGATATAACATGTATTTACATGTGCCAAAGCCTGGACTTGACTCTCAAAACCAGAAGAGAAGAAAAGAATGAGCAAAAGGAGGTACTGCAGGGGCAGGCCTGACATCTCAGCCTGTAGGAGGTAGAGGATCAGGATCGAAGTCATCCTCAGCTACAATGGGAGTTTGGAGTAACCTCCTGTTTGGAGTCAGCCTGGGCAAAATGAAAAGGTGTCTTAAACAAACACCAGCAAAATATTAAAGTGACTTCTGGGGTACTAACAATGTGCTGTTCTTTAACTTTGGTGGAGGTTACATCTTATTTTGCTTGTCTAGAACTGTGTATTCCAGTTTTTAATGAGTCATCACACTACCCTGGAAAAGAGTGGTTCTCCATCCTTAATTTTAGTCTACCTCCTTCATAAATTACTTTATTTGTACTCACTCTCTCAGAGATTAAGGCTTCTACTGCAAAGACAGGGTCTACCTTCTAAGCACCAAGCAAAGCACGGAAATGCTGAGTTCTGCAGAACCACACTCTGGAGCATCTCTAGTTGATTCTGAGTGAAGCAGAGATTCCTATCTATCCCAGGTACCTTTTACTATTATGATGAGCAAGATTTGATGTTTGACTGTGTCAGTTTAGCTGTGCATCAGTATAGCTGTGCGGGAAAGCTGAGAGATACAGCAATATGTACAGGCAGATCAAAGGACAAACTACTAGCAACAACAAACACACATTTAAATGTTATTGGGGAAAATTCTAATAGAAGAATGGAAAAAAAATTGAGGTTGAAGATGTGATCAAAAGTTTAGCGAAGTATAGACTTCCCTGGGAAGAAGAAATGGACAGAATACAAAACTTGGCAGGAATAACTGGCCTTTGACAGTAAGCTGAATATTTTCTGTTTTTTTCAGGAAAAAAGAAGAGGATAGGTACAAATATAGGGGGATTTGTAGATATCATTCTACAAATGACGAGGGCGTTCCAATCTAATGTCCCCCTTTCTGTAGGGACCACACAGTGTTACTTGAGAAAAGAAGGAGGAGAAGTAGGGAGCTGAGGTCTCAGCAGACAAGGATGGAGCCAAGCATACACAACAGAGAGAGGACTGAGGTATGAGGCAGTTGCATGTAGAGCGATTTATGAAGCAGGGATCATAAATTATATTATACATTTTCAGGCTATGACTTATGCTGTTTGTAGATATTGTGAAGGGAGTCATTTCCCTAATTTCTTTCTCAGTCTACTTATCCTTTGAATATATAAAGGCTACTGATTTGCTTGCATTGATTTTGTAGCCAGCCACTTTGCTGAAGTTGTTTATCAGCTGTAGGAGTTCTCTAGTAGTTTTTAGGGTCACTTAAGTATACTATCATATCATCTGCAAATAGTGATAGTTTGACTTCTTCCTTTCCAATTTGTATCCCTTTGACTTCCTTCTGTTGTCTAATTGCTTTAGCTAGGACTTCAAGAACTATATTGAAAAGATATAGAGAGAGGGGGCAGCCTTGTCTAGTCCCTGATTTTAGTGGGATTGCTTCAAGTTTCTCTCCATTTAGTTTGATGCTGGCTACCGGTTTGCTGTATATTGCTTTTACTATGTTTAGATATGGGCCTTGAATTCCTGTCCTTTCCAAGACTTTTAGCATGAAAGGATGCTGAATTTTGTCAAATGCTTTTTCAGCATCTAATGAAATGATCATGTGGTTTTTTCCTTTGAGTTTGTTTATGTAGTGGATAGCATTTATGGATTTCCTTATATTGAACCATCCCTGCATCCCTGGGATGAAGCCTACTTGATCATGGTGGATGATCGTGTTGATGTGTTCTTGGATTTGGTGGGCAAGAATTTTATTTAGTATTTTTGCATCGATATTCATAAGGGAAATTGGCCTGAAATTCTCTTTCTTAGTTGGATCTTTGTGTTGTTTTGGTATCAGCGTAGTAGTGGCTTCAAAGAAGGAGTTGGGTAGTGTTCCTTCTGTTTCTATTTGGTGGAAAAGTTTAAAGAGTATTGGTGTTAAGTCTTCCTTGAAGGTCTGATAGAATTCTGCACTGAAACCATCTGGTCCTGTGCTTTTTTTTGGTCGGAAGCCTATCTATGACCCCTTCTATTTCTTTAGGGGTTATGGGTTTGTTTAGATGGTCTATTTGATCCTGGTTTAATTTTGGTAGTTGGTATCTGTCTAAGAAAATGTCCATTTCCTCCAGATTCTCCAGTTGTGTTGAGTACAGGTTTTTATAGTAGGAGCTGATGATTTTTTGAATTTCCTCAGTTTCTGTTGTACTATCTCCCTTTTCATTTCTAATTTTGTTAATTTGGATACTTTCTCTGTGCCCTTTGGTTAGTCTGGCTAAGGGTTTATCTATCTTGTTGATTTTTTCAAAGAACCAGCTTTTGGTTTTGTTGATTCTTTGTATGGTTCTCTTGGTTTCTACTTGATTGATTTCAGCCCTGAGTTTGATGATTTCCTGTCTTCTTCTCCTCCTGGGTGAATTAGCTTCTTCTTGTTCCAGGGCTTTCAGTTGTTCCATCAATCTTCTAGTGTATGCTCTCTCAAATTTCTTTTTGGAGGCACTCAAAGCTATGAGTTTTCCTCTTAGCACTGCTTTGTGTCCCATAGATTTGTGTATGTTGTGCCTTCATTTTCATTAAATTCTAACAAACTTTGATTTTTTTTCTTTATTTCTTCCTTGACCAAGGTATCATTGAGTAGAGTATTGTTTAGTTTCCATATGTATGTGGACTTTCTGTTGTTTTTACTGTTATTAAAGACCACTTTTACTCCATAATGATCTGATAGGAGGCATGGGATTATTTCAATCTTCTTATATTTGTTGAGGTCTGTCTTGTGATCAACTATATGACCGATTTTGGAGAAGGTACCATGAGGTGCTGAGAAAAAGGTATATTCTTTTGCTTTGGGACAAAAAGTTCTATATATATATCTGTTAACTCCAATTGGTTCAAAGCTTCAATTAGTTTCACTGTCTCCCTGTTTAGTTTCTGTTTTTCTGATCGGTCCATTGGTGAGAGAGGAGTGTTGAAGTCACCCACAATTATTGTGTTAGGTGCAATGTGTACTTTGACTTTAGTAAAGTTTCTTTTATGAATGAGGGCGCCCTTGTATTTGGGGCATAGATGTTCAGGATTGAGAGTTCTTCTTGTTGGATTTTTCCTTTGACCAGCAAGTAGTGACCTTCCATGTCTCTTTTGATGACATTAGGTTGAAAGTCAATGTTATCTGAAATTAGAATGGCATCTCCGGCTTGTTTCCTGGGACCATTTACTTGTAGAATTGTCTTCCAGCCTTTTACTCTAAGATAGTTTTTGTCTTTGACAGAGGTGTGTTTCCTGTATGCAGCAAAATGTAGGGTCCTGTTTACGTAACCAGTTTGTTAGTCTATGTCTTTTTATTGGGGAATTGAGTCCACTGATGTTATATATTAAGGAGTAGTGGTTAATGCTTCCTATCATTTTTGATTTTAATTTTATACATGTATGGTTATCTTCTTTGGGTTTGATGAAAGAAGCTTAATATCCTGCTTTTTCCAGGGTATAGTTTCCCTTGTTGTAATGGTGTTTTCCCCCTATTATCCTTTGTAGGGCTGGGTTTGTAGAAAGATATTGTGTAAATTTGGTTTTGTCATGGAATATCTTGATTTCTCCATCTATAGTAATTGAGAGTTTCGCTGGGAATAGTAGTCTCGGCTGGCATTTGTGTTCTCTTAGAGTCTGCATGAGCTCCGCCCAGGATCTTCTAGCTTTTATGGTCTCTGGTGAGAAATCTGGTGTAATTCTGATAAGTCTTCCTTTATATGTTACTTGCCCTTTTTCTCTTACTGCCCTAAGTATTCTTTCTTTGTTTAGTACATTTGGGGTTTTGATTATTATGTGACAGGAGATATTTCTGTTCTGGTCCAGTCTGTTTGGAGTTCTGTAGGCTTCTTGTATATTCATGGGCATCTCTCTCTTTAGGTTAGGGAAGTTTTCTTCCATAATTTTGTTGAAGATATTTGCTGGCCATTTAAGTTGTAAATCTTCACTCTCATCAATGCCTATAATCCTTAGATTTGGCTTTCTCATTTTGTCCTGGATTTCCTGGATGTTTTGGGTTACAAGCTTTTTGCATTTTGCATTTTTTTAACTGTTGAGTCCATGGTTTCTATGGTATCTTCGGCATCTGAGATTCTTTCTTCTATCTCTTGTATTCTGTTGTTGGTATTTGTCTAGTACATTTGGGGTTTTGATTATTATGTGATGGGAGGTATTTCTGTTCTGGTCCAGTCTGTTTGAAGTTCTGTAGGCTTCTTGCATATTCATGGGCATCCCTCTCTTTAGGTTAGGGAAGTTTTCTTCCATAATTTTGTTGAAGATATTTGCTGGCCCTTTAAGTTGTAAATCTTCACTCTCATCAATGCCTATAATCCTTAGATTTGGCTTTCTCATTGTGTCCTGGATTTCCTGGATATTTTGGGTTACAGGCTTTTTGCATTTTGCATTTTCTTTAACTGTTGAGTCCATGGTTTCTGTGGTATCTTCAGCATCTGAGATTCTTCCTTCTATCTCTTGTATTCTGGTGTTGATATTTGCGTCTATGGTCCCTGATTTCTTCCCAAGGTTTTCTATCTCCAAAGTTGTCTCCCTTTGTGCTTTCTTAGTTGTTTCTACTTCTGTTTTTAGATCCTGGAAGTTTTTGCTCAGTTCCGCCATTTGCTTATTTGTGTTTTCCTTTAATTCTTTGAGAAATTTTTGTGTTTCCTCTTTCATGACTTCTGCCTGTTGATCAAAGTTCTCCTGTATTTCTTTAAGTGATTTTTGCATTTCCTCCTTATTGGCTTTTGTATTCTCCTGAATTTCTTTCAATGATTTTTGTGTTTCCCTTGTAAGGGCTTCTAATTTTTGATCCATTTTCTCCTGAATTTCTTTAAGTATGTCCTTCATGTGTTCCTGTACCAGCATCATGACCAGTGATTTTAAATCCAAATCTTGTTTTTCTGGTGTGTTGGGGTATTCAGGACTTGCTATTGTTGGAGAATTGGGTTCAGATGCTGCCATAATGTCTTGGTTTCTGTTAGTAACGTTCCTACGTTTGCCTTTAGCCATCTAGTTCTCCCAGGTCTTAGATGGTCTTATTGTCACTGGCTGGTGCTTCAACCTACTGTGGATCTTTAAGGTTATCTCTGCAACACTGGATGACTAGGTTTCCTTTGGCACAGATTACTGATATGCTGCCTTCTTCTTTTGTGCCTTTGGAGCCCTTCTCAGTTTTGCCTCAAACATTGTTATACTTAGGTTGTCAAGGTCAACCAGGTGTTCTCTGTCTGCTCTATTATGGAGCGAAGATGGTGTGGTGGGGGTCACTCCCTCTGTTGATTCTCACATAGGAAACAGGTCCCATGATGGACTGGCTTGCAGATGAACCGCCTATGTGCTCAGTTCCTGAGTGCAGGCAGACCCCTGGTGGTTTGCACCACCAGAAATCTAACGCTCAGGGTGATACAGTACCTAGTGACCCTTTTCTGTCCCTGCAGGCAGCAAATATGGCCGCGGGGCTTCTCTCCTTCTGCAGATCTCTGGGCAGGACACAGGCCCTGCGCCAGGCGGGCTGGCAGACAATCTGCCTCTCTTGGGGTGACTCTAACCAAACAAGTGAAAGACCTATATGACAAGAACTTCAGATCTCTGAAGAAGGACATTGAAGAACTCAGAAAATGGAAAAATCTTCCATGCTCATGGATTGGCAGAATTAATATAGTTAAAATGGCCATCTTGCCAAAGGCAATCTACGGATTCAATGCAATCCCCATCAAAATCCCAATCCAGTTCTTCATAGAGCTAGAAAGAGCAATGCTCAAATTCATCTGGAATAACAAAAAAAAAAAAAAAAAAAAAAAAACAGGATAGCTAAAACTATTCTCAACAGTAAAAGAACTTCAGCGGGATTCAGTATCCCAGACCTTAAACTTTACTACAGAGCAATAGTGATTAAAAACTGCATGCTATTGGTACAATGTCAGGTAAGCGGATCAATGGAATAGGATTGAAGTCTCAGAAATGAACCTACACACCTATGGTCACTTGATCTTCGACAAAGGAGCTGAAAACATCCAGTGGAAAAAAGATAGCCTTTTCAACAAATGGTGCTAGTTCAATTGGAGGTCAGCATGCAGAAGAATGTAAATTAATCCATTCTTATCTCCTTGTACTAAGCTCCAAATGGATCAAGGACCTCCACATAAAACCTGACACACTGAAACTAATAGAAAAGAAACTGGGGAAGAACCTTGAGGACATGGGCACAGGGGAAAAGTTCCTGAATAGAACACCAATAGCTATGCTCTAAGATCAAGATTTGACAAATGGGACCTCATAAAACTACAAAGTTTCTGTAAGGCAAAGGACACTGTCAAAAGGACAAAACATCAACCAACAGATTGGAAAAGGATCTTCACCAACCCTAAATCTGACAGAGGTCTAATATGTAATATATACAAAGAACTCAAGAAGGTAGAACCCAGAGAACCAAATAACCCCATTAAAAAGTGGGGTACCGAGCTAAACAAAGAATTTTCACATGAAGAACTTCGGGTGGCTGAGAAACACCTTAAGAAATGTTCAACATCATTAATCATTAGGGAAATGCAAATCAAAACAACTCTGAGATTTCACCTCACACCAGTCAGAATGGCTAAGGTCAAGAACTCAGAAGACAGCAGGTGCTGGTGAGGATGTGGAGAAAGAGGAACATTCCTCTACTGCTGGTGGGATTGTAAGATGGTGCAACCACTTTGGAAATCAGTCTGGAGGTTCCTCAGAAAACTGGGCATGGCACTTCCGAAGGACCCTGCTATACCACTCCTGGGCATATACCCAGAGGATTCCCCAGCATGTAATAAGGACACATGCTCCACTATGTTCATAGCAGCCCTATTTGTAGTAGCCAGAAGCTGGAAAGAACCCAGGTGTCCCTCAATGGAGGAATGGATACAAAAAATGTGGTATATTTACACAATGGAGTACTATTCAGCCATTAGAAACAATGAATTCATGAAATTCATAGACAAATGGATGGAGCTGGAGAACATCATACTAAGTGAGGTAACCCAGTCTCAAAAGATCAATCATGTTATGCACTCACTGATAAGTGGATATTAGCCTAGAAACTTGGAATACCCAAGAAATAATCCACATATTAAATGATGTCCAAAAAGAACGGAGGAGTGGCCCCTGGTTCTGGAAAGACTCAATGCAACAGTATAGGGGAATACCAGAACAGGGAAGTGGGAAGGAGTAGATGGAGGAACAGGGGGAGGGAAGAGGGCTTATGGGACTTGCGGGGAGTGGCGACCCAGAAAAGGGGAAATTATTTGAAATGTAAATAAAGAATATATCAAATTAAAAAAAAGAAAATAATAATAAAAATGATATTAAGGAAAAAAATTACATTTACATATTCATTTGTCTTTGAGTGTATCTCTGAGTTGTGTGTGTGCGCGCTCATGCATGAGGTATAGTGCCCGTGTGGCAGTCAGAGGACAACTTGCGGGAGTTGTTTGTCTCCTTCCTCCAGGTGGGTTTCAGGAATCCAACTCAAGTCCTCAGGCTTGGTGGTAGGTACCTTTATTTGCTGAGCTATGCCTCAGGCACTGACCCTGGACCTCATCAATTCAGCCAGGCTGACCAGTCATGAGGTATAAAGACCCTCCTGTCTGCCTCACATGAGAATTGGCGTTACAGATGTACTACACTGGCTTCTGCATTGGTGCTAGGGATCTCAGCTAGGCTCTCATGCTTGTGAGGCAGACAACTTTACCAGAGAAACCATCTCCCCAACCACATACAGCATCTAAGTTTACAGGGGACTGCTTACCAACAATGAGTCTCTGAAGGGCACCTTTATCTCCATTAACTGCAGCGGCATGAACCTGAGATGCTAATGAGGACCCAGTAGAGAGCACGTCCTCTGATATGTTGTTCATAGTTTTCTCCCCAACCCTAGTGACCTGAAACAGAAATTAAGACAGTGCAGTGAATACAAGCAGAAAATACTTCTAAAACCTGTATTATGAGTGCCAAATATGATTTATTATAGATATTTACATAGGACTTAAAAACTCACTCCTACTTCAACAACTGCTGACATGGCAAATTAGATGGTTTTTGTTAACTTGCTTAACTACAGGTTAGAATATTGGGTTCTTTAGAGATCTTTCTCAAGGAAGGAGAAAAGAAGTCATTTCCATTATGCAGAGTTTAAAAGTCACACTGACTTCTAAGATTAATACATCCTAAGGTAATGTGATCCCATACAATACTTGTTGAGGTTAGACAGTATCCTTCTTAGACTCCACATTGTATAAAATAGAGGGTTTCGGCCTGTGCCTTGTCCTGAGACACTCCACTTTAGTAGCTGCTTTTGAACTGTTTTGAGGGTAGATGATGACTGTGCTCCTGGATGGAAGTAAACACTAACTCCTGACCAGCAACCACCCATGAAGCACAGACCGATAAATGACTTACTCCTGAGAACAGAGAGGGCGACATCCTATAAACTTCTCAAGGTATACTGAGATCCCATGGAAGGATATTCACATATTAGAATCACCAAGGAAGCCAGCCCCAAGGATTTATTGGACGTGTCAGACCAAAGATGGGTTGTAACTTCCTTACCATGGAGTGGAAGACACTTAGCAATGCAGGGGCAATGGCCCCCACCAAACTATCTTCTGAGTTCTAGGGTATGTGTGTATCAAGGACTGAATGGCATAGTCTCAGCTCTCCTTGAGGGTCAGCTGGGTCCCCTGCTGTTGACTTGGCCTACTTCACTGCTATCTGTCCATCCACCTGATAGCCTGTCTGGACCTGAAGCCACTGTTTGTGTTCTAATCTGGTTCTGTCCTCTTGTTTCTGTCACTGACTATATCTTTGCCCTCTGTCCTGACTCTCTTGTGGTCTGATTTGAACAGCCAACAGTTTGCTCTAAAACTGTTTTAGGGTTGTGACTTATCAAGACAGAATATGCTTGAATTTTTGATCAGCCCACTTCTGAAACTTCTTGCACGGTCATAGCTTCTTTACGTTGTATTCATTCTATAAACCACATATATGCATATTTACTGTGTGCCATTTTGATATGAGAGTTAATAATAGTAATTCAGATCAGAATAAAAGAGAAAACCAGCAGATGCCCTGGCCAGACTACCAAAGCAGGTGGGATTAGCTAGCAAAAGCTGACCATTGGAATCATTATACTTTGTGAATTTACTGTCATTTACTAAAATCTGACATTGTAAAGACTCAAACATGCTTGCATATGTTTCTGATCTGGTTCTTTTGCAACTGACAAGAATTACTGAATTGTTGTTCTAATTTAGAAAATAGTAAATTATGGTAAAGGTTAGCTTTTCATTTAATTTGCTTACAATGTGAGTTAACATGCTGGCCAAAAATATAGAAGACAGTGTTGGGTGACACTTCTGTTTCGTCTGAGCATGTCTGTCATGTTAGAACAAAGAGTGCCATGTAAGATCGTATCAAAGTCACTTGAGAGACTACAAAACAATGATTGAGGTAAAAGTAGGAGACTACATTTGAGTTCCTGGTCCAGTTGTAGTAATGATCACAGTATGTCTTTATAACTTAGTAAATATGAAAAATAAAAAAGGTTAACTATGGGGCTGAAAAGATGGCTCAGCAGTTAAGAGCACTGATTGCTCTTCCAGAGGTCCTGAGTTCAATTCCCAGCAACCACTTCTGGTGTGTCTGAAGACAGCTACAGTGTATTCACATACATAAAATAAATAATAATAATAATTTTTTAAAAAAGTTAACTATGTTTCTTCATTTAACAAGTAGAGTGCCAACTATTCTAGGTACTGTTCATAATTCTAAAATATCATTGTGGATCCAACGTGAACAGAGTTTTAGGCATGCCAGACCACAAAAAAAAAAACAACAACAACAACAACAAAAAAAAAAAACGTATTTGGTACTTTGAAAACTGTTAAAATAGTTATTTCTATATCTTTAATAATTATATTGCTAAACCATAATTTTAGTAGTTAGCACAGTAATAGGTATTCAGCTGGTGCTAAGTGAAAGTTTATTGAATGAAATGTCATAGGATGAGCCTCAAGTCCAAAGGGTAAATCAGATCAAAGTTTAGCTTCTGGGAGTAATGAGTTCTGTTCTTTTTTTCTTTCCTTTCTTTTCTCTGTTTCTTTTTTTAAAGATATGGTCTCAAAATTTAAAGTATAGGTTGCCTGCGAACTTATTATGTGGCCCACGCTGGCCTTAAACTTCCACCTCAGCTTCTCAAGTGCTGGGAGTACAAGCATATACCACCATAACCAATCCTACTGTTTATCAATTTCTTATTTTAACGAAACTTGGGTTCAGAGAATGTGATGAATGTTGCATTGATAAGACCACTGCATTAGGAAGTAGTGGATTTAAGTCTTAGCTCTACTACACTTTAATTTTTTCTCCCTGGGAAAGCCATTTCTCTAGGTGCTGCTGTTGCTTCTTCATCAGTGTCATCAACAACTACTTCTTCTTCTTCTTCTTCTTCTTCTTCTTCTTCTTCTTCTTCTTCTTCTTCTTCTTCTTTTTCTTCTTCTTCTTCTTCTTCCTCCTTCTCTTCCTCCTCCTTTTCCTTCTTTTGCTGCTTCTTCATTCCTTCTTCTTCTTCCTTCTTCTTCCTCTTCTACTTCCTCTTCCTCCTCCTTTTCCTTCTTTTGCTGCTTCTTCATTCCTTCTTTCTTTCCTCCTCCTCCTTCTTCTTCCTCTTCTTCTTCTTCTTCCTCCTCCTCCACCTCCTCTACCTTCTCCTCCCTTCTTCTTCTTCCTCTTTGTTTCTCCTCTCCCTCTTTTAGGAAATGCTAATTTCCTTTTTGTCCCTACCCCAATAAATAACTTTTTATAGAAAGAAATCAAAGCCACTTTGTTAGTGCTTTAAAATGTGTCATCATCATTAAATAATTATAAAATAAGTTTGTGCAATAAATGCTCTAATTATTACTATGCAAACGTAGTGGTGCTGAGCTCACACACAGAAAAAGCAATTCTGGTTAGGACGAAAGAACTGGTGACTGTGACAGATGTCAGGGGATTCAAATGTCAGAAATGGTGACATTTGAGATGCCAAGCTAGAAAGAAAAAGGGTAAGGCCACCTCAGGCAGCAGGAAGGCTGAAGCAAAGAACTGAAGTAGGGAGAACCACAAATACAGAATGCTTCCTAGGTAGTGATGATGTGGCTAACTTTCCAGGCACTCGGATCTACCTGGATGTTCACAGAAGATTCTGGAAAGCTACCAGACATCAAGTTAAATCCTTTCCTACTTGGTTAATTTGTAATTGTACTGTAAGAAGTGGTAACGGTCACTTAGGCACTGTGCTTTCCAGTTTACAACATGCTTTCTCATCCCTTTTCCTTTCACGGACCCTCTGACACAACCCTGGATAAGTCATTTGACTGAAGTCCCAGTGGTGATTCTCCTTATATAACGGAGGAAGTAGCGCAGAAAGAAGAGGCAGCAGCTTGGAGGCCAGGGATGGAGGCTCAGGCCACACCTCAGATCAGGCGAGCCAAAAAACGAAGCAGCGGCCCGGGGCGGTGCTCTCCATCCTACCCGAGCCGCCAGTGCTGGACCGCTTCCTACTCACCCCTGCCTCCAAGACTGGCGTCGCGGGGCCGCCCCAGGAGGCACAACCCTCACGGGGCCGCCCCTCCCGCCAAGTCAGGCCACTGCGCCCACAGGAACAGACCCCAGGACCCAAGAGCCCAGGAGCTCTGCAGAAGCAGCCGGAGACTCCCGAACGCACAGCCCTCTGGGAATTGTAGTTCCCATCCCCGAGGCACAGAGGTACGAGGCCCCTTCCAATCCCGAAGAGCCCCGCGCACAGATGGCTTGGCCTTCCTGGGCACAGGGCTTACTGGGAAAGAGAGTCCCAGCTTTCCGATGACAAGGTCAGTGAGAGCAATATGGACTACATTTCCCAACGTGCTTCGAGATGGGCAGGACCCGGAAGTGAGGGCTGAGAGGCCTCTCTGGAAGTTGTCCCGGGTGTTCGCCGCTGGAGCTCCGGGTCGAGAGGACGAGGTGCCGCTGCCGCCGGCCCCGGAGCCCAGCCCTTTTCTAGCCCGGTCCAGTCCTAGCCACCACCTCCTGACCCCGCCGTCGACCCCATCGTTACCATGAATCCTGCCGTCTTCCTGTCTTTACCAGACCTCAGATGCTCCTTGCTGCTCCTGGTGAGTGTGTGTGGGGATGACAAACCCTCCGACTGTGTCCCTGACCGCCTCCCGCCCTCCGCGAGGGGGAACGGTGCAGCCCCTGCTTGCCTCGACTCTCCTCCGCCGGCGAGGGGTGCACCCCCGGGCACTACCTTCACTTTCGCCGTTCTTTTGGTTTCTTAATTCTGCGATCCACGAGGCCTGCGAAACCACAGTCGGGGCTTGGAACCTGCAAATAGGAGAATTCGTTTTGGGGGAGAGATACGTGGGAGGTCACCGCCGAGGCCCCTGGAGTTCGTTTCGGGCTTGTGGACGTTGAGGACCTGCTTGGGGCACCAGAATCCTAAGGGACTTAGAGTACACCTAATGTTTTCTCCCACATCGAGAAGGGTGTGAAGCCGACAGGTGTTGGGGGTCGTGTGAATCTCTGGATCTTTGAAACAGACTGGCAAATCCCTCTGTTGTGGCTTCATGTGATTGGTTGGAAACCCGGAACTGGAGACTTGTTTGGTGTCGACTGGGAGAATAGGAATTTGAAAAGGTGCAGGGTGTGATTATCTGACAGGCTCTGCTAGAGCCTCCTGCAAGCCCTGTTGCAACCTATACTCCCTAGAAGCATACATAAATCTTTGCCAGTGCTCAGGACTTGAGAATAACCAGCTCTCCTGCATACCTAGGTGCTCGGTGCTTCCCAGCCTGCCCAACATCATTCCATCTTAGAAAAGAATCTTTCCCCAGTTCTTCATCTGAAGTATATCTCGAGAATGCTACTTATTTGGCCTCTTCTTAAGGTCAAATTGAGACAAAAGCTGAAGGTCTAACTCCAGGTGAAAAATGAGAGGAATTTAATTGGACTGTTAAAACAGTATTTGAGAATACTCAAATTGTGGTAGATTCTTAGAAAGCTAAGATTAGCATCAGTGAATATAAATTACTTTCTTCACAGCTTAAGAATAATAATTTACTTGCAAGAAGCTGTGTTGTTGGTTACAGGCAAAACTGAGTCTAGAAATAGATTTCTTAATTTGAAGTGTGTAGTCCCCCGTATCACATAAAAAGTTTAACGTTGTGCTTAACATATTTTTTTCATTCTCATGATTTGAAAGCCATTTTTTAAAAAAAGCTATATATAATACTCCATTTTTATTCAAAATAAAATGGTGTAAACTAAATGAAAATAGTTCTGAAGGCTACAGTTTTGTATAAACGAGACCACATATGTCTTCTTAGCACTTGTAAGTAGACAGCAGTAAATTACTTCTATATAGAGGATCTCTCTCTCTCTCTCTCTCTCTCTCTCTCTCTCTCTATCTCTCTCTCTCTCTTTCCCTGTGTGTGTATATGTGTGTGTATGTTTTATTATGTACTGTAGCACCTTCTAAAACTGTTGCAATAATAGATGCCATATACTTATTAAGGATACTAATTACTAATCTTTTCCTTAGCCTTAGAGAGAGTTGTCTGTTAGAAATTATTTTTAGGTGACTGAAAAGTTCAAAGATCAAAATTCTTAAGAAATTGAAATGTTGAAACATTTGAGTAGGAAAATGTCAATAGAGCTAAGTTTGAGAATGAGAACATTTATTTTGAAGTAATGCATACTTTTTCTAGAGAATTTATCAAGATATTTAACAGGTTAAATATCTAAATGAAGATTTCCTCTCAAATAAAGCCTACATTTTCCTAAAGTCTATTTAAAAACGCATTGTGTATTTTTCTTCCTAAGCAAAGGTAGCCGATAGGACTAGAAGCATAGAAGCCATTTTAGAGAACTCCTGTGGAGATTAATGGTCTGAGAAGCCAAGCCTCACAAAAGTTCTCATAAACTAGAAGTACACGTCAAAATTAAATTCAATTGAATACAATATTTGCTTATTTAGTTCTAATAATTTTAAATTAGTTTAGCAAATATTCATAGGACATTGGTCTAATCTCAACAGTGTGTAGCCTGTCTGACTGCTAATGCAGTCACAGTGACGGAACCTGCTTACTCAGGACCCACCTGTCTAATGAATAACCCTCTGGTTCCCTTCAGGCTTCAGCTTGATGCCTTTCCCAGGCATAGAAAACTCCAGTTCCCATTTAGCTTAGGTCATCATTTTCCCATAAGTGGTTGGCTCTAAACATCCATATGTCCTTTTACCATAGTAAGAAGCACTCTGTACCTCAGTTTTAAAGAGCTACTAATACCTTCTTAAATTTGTAGGGATCATAAAATAATGGCTGAAATCATAACACTAAATTTCAGGAGGCAAGTGATAATTTTTTCCCTGATCTCAAAAGTATTCTAGAGGGAAAAAGTATTCTAGAATATATCACTCTATGCCTTAAAAGCCTTTCTGCATGGGCAGCTAACTACAGACACTGTGATAACTCTTCCATTAAGTGCTAATTGGCCCTTTTCTACTTTGTGTCAAAGATAGGTTGATTAAGAACCCGAAGTAGAGTCTTTTCTGCTTAACTCTTTCCTAGTAAATTCTCTCTGCGCTGGTTGTATGTAAGTTTTGAAAATGTGAGGTGAGAGAGATGGTTAAATCAGAACGGAATGGTGTCAAATACCCTAAATTAGCTTTAGAGATATTTAACCCTTTATTGCAGTTGTTTCATTGAAGATGTCATCTCAGTAATCTCTTGATTATTATGTTCAAAGATTCTAGGTTGTAGCTCTGGTAGTCCTATGCTTCTGTAAGTTAATACCTCTGTTATTGTTGCTTTTGGTTTTTTATTTTTCTATAGATATATAGGAAGCCAAGAAAATATTGCCTAGTTTAGGAAGCTAAGTAATTAGAGAGCTAAGTAAACATGTGTAGAATCTACTGAATTTAATTTGTAGGATTTTTATAAGAGTCAGTTTTAGTCATTAATGTCAACAAAAGTGTTCAGTCCTCAAAAAAATACTATTGGAAGCACATAATTAGGTTCATAGCAGGTGGGTTATTTATCCTTTTTATATAACGTTTCCCATATTCATGGGTATGGGGCTGCTCTTTAAAATTAGTTGAAACAGTTTTAATAAAATGCAGAATCCAGTATCCTGGATCCTGTTCCTATCCTCAGAACAGACAAATAAACAACAACACAAAATTGCTTGGGCTATATACCAATTATATCTCATAAAGTTGCCTGGACTATACACCAGTTATATCTCATAAAGTTGCCTGGCCTATACACCAGTTATATGTCATAGAGTCCAGGCATAAGTTTAATTTCCTACCAAAACACTATTGTGACACTTATAAATGTATTCAGCTATTACTTGGTGTTTAAGTATTCCTAATTGTGTCTGTTTTTAAAAACTGATAGATCAAATTGGAACCACATGCGTTCCATGCATGCTAGTTGGTTTGTGTGTCTCCTATCAGACTTTTGGATGCCTGGAATTGAGCCCAGGGCCTTGAGCATCCTAAGCCCATTCTGTACTGATCAGCTGTCAGCCTAAGATGTTTAAAGTCTGTAGCTTCCTTTCCCTTCTCAGTTTTCCCTTGGTAATTTAGATATAGATTCAGGCATCTCACATTCTTGGTATCACTAATTGTAGCCTCTTAATGTGGTTTTGATGTTTCTCTATTGTATTTATTAATAGAAATTTGTAATTAAATTTTTGTGGTTTTTCAACCACTAGCTCATTATGCATTGTTAAATTTGCTTACTTATCTTTCAAGTCATGATTCTAAAAACTTATTGATCCTCAGAGCCAGACAAATTGTGTAAAGCTAATTCTAATTTTTGTCTGCCTCTTATGCTGATATAAGAAGACTTAGTATTTTTTTTACTTTTATGGCCATTTCTTTTTTAAAAAAATAATGTAAGTTATTTGCATTTATGTCTATATTTGTGTTTTTCTAGTTTGATTAAACTATATATATTATTCATACTTTTCACTTTAAGATTATAAAAATACCTTTCCAGCTTCAAGTTTAATATTAAACGAATTGAGATGGAACTATACTACATTTGTATGCATGTGCATGTGTGTGCTTATGTGTTGGAGGTTACATATATGTGCAATCAGGAGACCAAAAGAGACTTCAGATATTGTCTACCTTGATTTTTGAGACAGCATCTCTCACTTGTTTGGCTAGTTGAACTTACTAGTTAGGCTAGGCTAACTAACCACAGACTCCTAGTCTCCACCTTTCCAGTGTTGGGATTATAAAGTTGTATTACCATGTCTGACTTTTAAATTTTAATTTAGTCTAAAGAATTTTTTACATTTTATTTGTTTACATTTCAAATGATATCCCCCCTTCCCAGTTATCCCTCCACCACCTTCCCATCCTATCTTCCCTCTCCCTCCTCCCTTTGCCTCTATGAGGGTGCTCCTCCACCCACTCCTCCTCCCCCTCACTGTTCTAGCATCCCCCTGCACTGGGGCATCAAACCTCCACAGGACCAATGGTTTAAAGAATTTTAATGTATTTACTTTATTCTTTGCCAGTTCCATATATGTATGTGTATGGTATGTTCAGTCATCTCCACCCATATTATCCGCTCTTATCTCCTGTCTCTTTTCTTCTTCCAAGAAGTTTTCTTTCAAATAAAATGCCTTTTAAACAGTGTGTGTGTGTGTGTGTGTGTGTGTGTGTGTGTCTATGTGACTATGATTCACTGAGTCTACTTAAGATTGCTTGAATGAGTATGGGCTACTTTTTGATGGGTACACCATTGATGAAAAAGACAACCCCTTTCCCCACAGTCATTAGCTGCCAATGCCTTCCCTAACCCTGAGGGAATGCTGACAGACTGCCTTGTGCAGGTTACCATAACTGCAGTGAGTTCGTGAGTACAGTAGCCGTTTTGTGTCCATTTGACATCTTTTTGTGGCATACCACCTTATTCTTCAGCTCCTTCAATCTTTCTATTCCTTTTTCCTCAATGTTTCCTAAGCTTTGGAGGGGCCAATAGATGTCATATTTAGACATTTAGGACTGACTGCTGCTCCACTATTATTTGTGATTGGCACTTTGACCAGTTAAGAGCCTCTGCATTAACTGCTGCCTTCAGCCTTAAGAACCTTTTCTGAGGAGGGCTAGGAGCTGCACAAAGCTATGGGTGTAAACCGGAGTATCGAAGACAATCTGGCATGTCTATTTAGTAAAACATTATTTTTTGGAACTTACTCATCAGACTAAGCTGACTGGCTAGGGAGCCTATGACCTTCCCAGCCACGGGCTCTTGACCAGGTTTACAGTGCCAGCCCTTCACTTTTTATGGGGGTTTGGGGATTGAATTTAGGTCCTTAACTGCTTGTGCTCCACTGTGTAGTGCTCTCAGATTACTATTGTTTCTATTTTTTTCTGCTGTTACAAATATTAGCTTATATATACAGTTTTGATAGTGTACCTTAGAGATAGAGTACTGTAAAAGGGAAGTGAAGTTGCCATGGTCAAAAGGAAATGGACAGTCCTTGGGACTTACCACATGCTGCTGGATGTCAAGAAACGCTGCCACACTGTGGTTTTGCCATTATGTCATCTTGCCAACAATGTAAAAGAAGTTTTCTTTTTTCTTTTTGTTTTTATTAGATATTTTCTTTATTTACATTTCAAATGTTATCCCCTTTCCTTGTTTCCCCTCCGAAAACACTCTATCCCCTCCCCGCTCCCCCTGCTCTCTAACCCACCCACTCTCACTTCCCTGTCTTGGCATTCCCCTACACTGGGGCAACAAGCCTTAAAAGAAGTTTTCTATAGTCCTCTCAGAGTAGGAGTGGGTATTTCTCACTGGTATCTCATTTAACTTGTTTCTTTTAATAGGTGTTTGAAGTTTTTCTTATTGTATACAGTGATTTGCATATTCTTTCTGTGTGAAATGTCTTTCTGACTATACAGTTATTGCTCTTTCATTTCTCTGTTGAATGCACACACACACAAATATACACACACACAAGTGCACATGTGTACATGAGTACACAGACACTGACTCCTACATCTGTGTTAGATTGTATGGCAAACCTAAGGATAAGAGGTGAACTTCGGATGGCGGAGAAGCATCTTAAAAAATGCTCCACTTCATTAGTCATTAGGGAAATGCAAATCAAAACAACCCTAAGATTTCATCTTACACCAGTCAGAATGGCTAAGATTAAAAATTCAGGAGACAGCAGGTGTTGGAGAGGGTGCGGAGAAAGAGGAACACTCCTCCACTGCTGGTGGGGTTGCAAATTGGTACAACCACTCTGGAAAGCAGTCTGGCGGTTCCTCCGAAAACTGGGCACCTCACTTCCAGAAGATCCTGCTATACCACTCCTGGGCATATACCCAGAGGATTCCCCACCATGTAATAAGGATACATGCTCTACTATGTTCATAGCAGCCCTATTTATAATTGCCAGATGCTGGAAAGAACCCAGGTATCCCTCAACAGAAGAGTGGATACAAAAAATGTGGTATATCTACACAATGGAGTACTATTCAGCCATTAGAAACAATGAATTCATGAAATTCTTAGGCAAATGGATGGAGCTAGAGAACATCATACTAAGTGAGGTAACCCAGACTCAAAAGGTGAATCATGGTATGCACTCACTAATAAGTGGTTATTAACCTAGAAAACTGGAATACCCAAAACATAATCCACACATCAAATGAGATACAAGAAGAAAGCAGGAGTGGTCCCTGGTTCTGGAAAGACTCAGTGAAACAGTATTTGGCAAAACCAGAATGGGGAATTGGGAAGGGGTGGGAGGGAGGACAGGGGAAGAGAAGGGGGCTTACGGGACTTTCGGGGAGTGGGGGGGGGCTAGAAAAGGGGAAATCATTTGAAATGTAAATAAATTATATCAAATAAAAAAAAAAAAAAAAAAAAAAGAGGTGCCAAAATACACTTCTGAAAAAAAAAAATCTGAATTTAGTAATATATCTGGTGGGTTAATATTTGAAAAGCCTTAAAGAAGATGTTCATTGCCACAGTTACATATAACTTTGAAACTGCATGCCATGGAATTAAGTACCTTTCTGGTAGCTCAGTCTTTAGATGTGCTGTGATTTATTTACTTCACCTTTTGTCAAGATACCTAGGTTATTGGTTATTTTCTTTTACAGAGTTTTAAAATGATCAAAAGATGGATATTTAAAGACATTGATTACAAATCTCAAAATAGCCTGTAACTGTATTTCATGGGTCCTGCAAATGTACCAATTTAATAAGAGAAATCTAATTTGAATTTACAATTCTTTGGTTATAAATAAAGTTGAATCTTTCACACACACACACACACAAAACCATGTATATGTGGAGGCCAGAGGGTACCCTTAGTTGTCATGTCTCAGCTGTCTACGTCTCTGTTTTTGAGATAGGGTCTTCTCACTGGCCTGAATCTTGCCAAGTCATTTAGACTGGTCAACCAGTGAGCCCAGGGTTTCTTTTATCTTCACCTTCCAAGTGCTGGGATTGCTATCATGTGCCATTTCTTTGTGGATTCTAGGGTTCATCCAGGTTCTCACTTCACTTTCTGAGATGGACATTTTATTTAGCAAGTTGTGGGACTAAACCATTCACCACATTTTCTGTGTCGAGAGAAACATGCATAGCCACAGCTTTTCCAACATGGAATATCACTCTGCTGTTTTATTTAACCAAGAAAGTAATTAAAAGCAGTTTGATTTTTTTTTCCCCCCAGCACCTGTGTTAGTCTGCCATTGATTCTAACTGCATCCCAGGCTGTAGGACCTTTATAGGATAGCATTATCATTTGAGTGCCTGTTTTCCATTTGCTATGAAAGAGATAAAGATGCTTGAGATATATTCCCTGTTTTCAAGAAACCTGTGTTTCACTAAGAGAAAGAGATTGTGTATACATAATTAAAATACCAAAAGCAAAGAGAGATGCCCAAGGCAATTGGTACAGACAGACAGATCTCAGACCTTGCTTCTCGGAAGTGTGGGTGAGTATTGAGTGGCCTCCCATTAGGACTGCTGAATTAGAGCCTGCAGTGTAAGAGTGAGTGCACTTGAATGACTTAAATGTATGTTAAGGTTTAAGAGATATAACTATAGACATCTGTAAGAAACAATTGTTTTTCAGTGGGAAATCTCCAGCTAACTGTGAAAGAAGAATTTGAGCATTATCTTGAAGAGGGAAATTGCATGGGGTAATTTTTAGTCTTCAGTGGAGTGAAGAAAAGGGGTTTTGTCTTTTAAAAGCATAATTAATCTTTTATATGAATTAAGTACTTGTGTGTTTTGTTGTTGTTTTTTAAGAATTCTTGCTGTCTTTTTTGCTGACATTGCCAAACATCAGAATTGATCCTAAAGAAGCTAGCAAACCACTAACAGTTCATTATTAATTTAGAAAAAAAAATGTAAACACTCATAGTCTTCAGTGAATTTGACTGAGCATTCGCATGGCTTCACTGAAGAAGGACTCGGAAGCATGCTACCTTGGAGGTCTTCTGTAATGCTCTGACCTCAGTCTTAGTTTTCCTTGTAAGGAGTCTTGCTTAGGTTGAGGCAGAGAGCTCTTCAGTTTCTCCAGGCAATGATTTTATCATGATGTAGAATTAATTACACATTATACTTGCTTCTAATTTTAAAATTTTAAGACAAGACTCTAATAGAGAAAAACATTGACAAAGACCCAAGAAACTTCCTAAGAAGAACATTGTAGTGTTTTTGTGTTTTTTTTTTTTAACTAAGTAAACTAGGCTTCATGGTAGAATGTCAGTGATTGTTTTATTTCTTAAGATGATCATACTATGGAAGGAGACCTTTGTTAATTGAGCGTAAGAGATTTTTAGAAAAATGTCTTTAGAAATCATAAGAATTTTTTCCATGTGGCTCTAGCATTAGGGCCTTATTTCACCTGATAGGAAGTAACTCATAATGGCTGAAGTTATAGTTCTCAAGTTGTGCTGAACATAAACATTCACTAAAGGTAAATAAAACTTGCACTCCCTAGACATAGCAGCTACATTAAAGGCAAACGGCTACTGTATTGAACATTGTACATTCTGGACCATTCTTTTACCACATGGAAACCCATGTACTTGAGCCAGCCTGGGAGGAGGTAAAGAATGAAAAAAATGATTCCAACAGTATCTCTAATGGGAGTGGACACTGTTAGGGCTTATCTGTTCAAGGGGCAGTGATAAACTGGAAAATAATAATAATATTATCAGCATAGATTTGGATTTTGTTTGTTAGGGAGTTAGAGAAGTGCTAGAAATAAAAGTTAGCAAGAATTTGAGTCTTAGTCGGTAGTCGGGCAATGGTGGCTCATGCCTTTAATCCTAGCACTTGGGAGGCAGAGGCAGGTGGATTTCTGAGTTCCAGGCCAGCCTGGAAGAGTGAGTTCCAGTACAGCCAGGGCTATACAGAGAAACCCTGTCTCAAAACAAACAAACAAACAAACAAACAAAAGAAAGAAAGAAAGAAAGAAAGAAAAGAATTTGAGTCTTAATATTAGCTCTCACAGTTTATGAAGTCATTTAGTCATTAGCCTTGAGGCATTAATTGTCTTATATATTGAGTATTATTGAATACACCATGAACTTCACCATACCACAGTTCAAGAGCAGTGAAACTAACTTTGGTGTTTCACTGACTGATTTATCTCCATAGTAAAAATCTCATCTGAGCTCTACATTGTTAAGTGGTACTGTAGAAGAGATTTAAGTTTTTTTTTTTTTTTATTCAATATAATTTATTTACATTTCAAATGATTTCCCCTTTTCTAGCCCCCCCACTCCCCGAAAGTCCCGTAAGCCCCCTTCTCTTCCCCTGTCCTCCCATCCACCCCTTCCCACTTCCCCGTTCTGGTTTTGCTGAATACTGTTTCAATGAGTCTTTCCAGAACCAGGGGCCACTCCTCCTTTCTTCTTGTACCTCATTTGATGTGTGGATTATGTTTTGGGTATTCCAGTTTTCTAGGTTAATATCCACTTATTAGTGAGTGCATACCATGATTCACCTTTTGAGTCTGGGTTACCTCACTGAGTATGATATTCTCTAGCTCCATCCATTTGCCTAAGAATTTCGTGAATTCATTGTTTCTAATGGCTCAATAGTACTCCATTGTGTAGATATACCACATTTTTTGCATCCACTCTTCTGTTGAGGGATACCTGGGTTCTTTCCAGCATCTGGCAATTATAAATAGGGCTGCTATGAACATAGTAGAACATGTATCCTTATTACATGGTGGGGAGTCTTCTGGGTATATGCCCAGGAGTGGTATAGCAGGATCTTCTGGAAGTGAGGTGTCCAGTTTTCGGAGGAACCGCCAGACTGATTTCCAGAGTGGTTGTACCAATTTGTAACCCCACCAGCAGTGGAGGAGTGTTCCTCTTTCTCCACACCCTCTCCAACACCTGCTGTCTCCTGAATTTTTAATCTTAGCCATTCTGACTGGTGTAAGATGAAATCTTAGGGTTGTTTTGATTTGCATTTCCCTAATGACTAGTGAAGTTGAGCATTTTTTAAGATGCTTCTCCGCCATCCGAAGTTCTTCAGGTGAGAATTCTTTATTTATCTCTGTACCCCATTTTTTAATAGGGTTGTTTGGTTTTCTGGAGTCTAACTTCTTGAGTTCTTTATATATATTGGATATTAGCCCTCTATCTGATGTAGGATTGGTGAAGATCTTTTCCCAATTTGTTGGTTGCCGATTTGTCCTCTTGATGGTGTCCTTTGCCTTACAGAAACTTTGTAATTTTATGAGGTCCCATTTGTCAATTCTTGCTCTTAGAGCATACGCTATTGGTGTTCTGTTCATAAACTTTCTCCCTGTACCGATGTCCTCAAGGGTCTTCCCCAGTTTCTTTTCTATTAGCTTCAGAGTGTCTGGCTTTATGTGGAGGTCCTTGATCCATTTGGATTTGAGCTTAGTACAAGGAGACAAGGATGGATCAATTCACATTCTTCTGCATGCTGACCTCCAGTTGAACCAGCACCATTTGTTGAAAAGGCTATCTTTTTTCCATTGGATGTTTTCAGCCTCTTTGTCGAGGATCAAGTGGCCATAGGTGTGTGGGTTCATTTCTGGATCTTCAATCCTGATCCATTGATCCTCCTGCCTGTCACTGTACCAATACCATGCAGTTTTTAACACTATTGCTCTGTAGTATTGCTTGAGGTCAGGGATGCTGATTCCCCCAGATTTTCTTTTGTTGCTGAGAATAGTTTTAGCTATCCTGGGTTTTTTGTTGTTCCAGATGAATTTGATAATTGCTCTTTCTAACTCTGTGAAGAATTGAGTTGGGATTTTGATGGGTATTGCATTGAATCTGTATAGTGCTTTAGGCAAAATGGCCATTTTAACTATATTGATTCTACCGATCCATGAGCATGGGAGGTTTTCCCATTTTTTGAGGTCTTCTTCCATTTCCTTCTTCAGAGTCTTGAAGTTCTTGTCATACAGATCTTTCACATGTTTGGTAAGAGTCACCCCAAGATACTTTATACTATTTGAGGCTATTGTGAAGGGGGTCATTTCCCTAATTTCTTTCTCAGCCTGCTTATCCTTTGAGTATAGGAAGGCCACTGATTTGCTTGAGTTGATTTTATAACCTGCCACTTTGCTGAAGTTGTTTATCAGCTGTAGGAGCTCTCTAGTGGAGTTCTTTGGGTCACTTAGGTAGACGATCATGTCGTCTGCAAATAATGATAGTTTGACTTCTTCCTTTCCAATTTGTATCCCTTTGACCTCCTTATGTTGCCGAATTGCCGGAGCTAGTACCTCAAGTACAATATTGAAAAGATAAGGAGAAAGGGGGCAGCCTTGTCTGGTCCCTGATTTCAGTGGGATTGCTTCAAGTTTCTCTCCATTTAGTTTGATGCTGGCTACCGGTTTGCTGTATATTGCTTTTACTATGTTTAGGTATGGGCCTTGAATTCCTGTTCTCTCCAAGACTTTAAGCATGAAGGGATGCTGAATTTTGTCAAATGCTTTTTCAGCATCCAATGAAATGACCATGTGGTTTTGTTCTTTGAGTTTGTTTATGTAGTGGATTGTATTGATGGATTTCCGTATATTGAACCAACCCTGCATTCCCGGGATAAAGCCTACTTGATCATGGTGGATGATCGTTTTGATGTGTTCTTGGATTCGGTTGGCAAGAATTTTATTGAGTATTTTTGCATCGATGTTCATAAGGGAAATTGGTCTGAAGTTCTCTTTCTTTGTTGGATCTTTGTGTGGCTTTGGTATCAGCGTAATTGTGGCTTCGTAGAAGGAATTGGGTAGTGTTCCTTCTGTTTCTATTTTGTGGAATAGTTTGAAGAGTATTGGTGTTAACTCTTCTTTGAAGGTCTGGTAGAATTCTGCACTGAAGCCATCTGGTCCTGTGCTTTTTTTGGTTGGAAGACTTTCTATGTCTCCTTCTATTTCTTTAGGCATTATGGGACTGTTTAGATGGTCTAGTTGGTCCTGATTTAATTTTGGTATTTGGTATCTGTCAAGGAAATTGTCCATTTCCTCCAGATTCTCCAGTTGTGTTGAGTACAGGCTCTTGTAGTAGGATCTGATGATTTTTTGGATTTCCTCAGTTTCCGTTGTTATATCTCCCTTTTCATTTCTAAGTTTGTTAATTTGGATACTTTCTCTGTGCCCTTTTGGTTTATCTATCTTGTTGATTTTCTCAAAGAACCAGCTCCTGGTTTTGTTGATTTTTTTTGTATGGTTCTCTTTGTTTCTACTTGATTGATTTCGGCCCTGAGTTTGATGATTTCCTGCCTTCTACTCCTCCTGGGCGAAATAGCTTCTTTTTGTTCTAGGGCTTTCAGGTGTGTCATTAAGCTGGTAATGTATGCTCTCTCCATTTTCTTTTTGGAGGCACTCAGGGCTATGAGTTTTCCTCTTAGCACTGCTTTCATTGTGTCCCATAGATTTGGGTATGTTGTGTTTTCATTTTCATTGTGTTCTAAAAAGTCTTTAATTTCTTTCTTTATTTCTTCCTTGACCAAAGTATCATTGAGTAGAGTATTGTTCAGTTTCCATGTGTATGTGGGTTTTCTGTTGTTTCTGTTGCTATTGAAGACCACTTTTACTCCATAGTGATCAGATAGGAGGCATGGGATTAGTTCTATCTTCTTATATTTGTTGAGGTCTGTCTTGTGACCAATTATATGGTCGATTTTGGAGAAGGTACCATGAGGTGCTGAGAAAAAGGTATATTCTTTTGTTTTAGGATAGAATGTTCTATATATATCTGTTAAATCTAATTGGTCTAAAGCTTCAATTAGTTTCATTGTGTCCCTGTTTAGTTTCTGTTTTCCTGATCGGTCCATTGAGGAAAGTGCAGTGTTGAAGTCACCCACAATTATTGTGTTAGGTGCAATGTGTGCTTTTAGTTTTAATAAAGTTTCTTTTACGAAAGAGGGTGCCCTTGCATTTGGGGCATAGATGTTCAGGATTGACAGTTCTTCTTTTTGTATTCTTCCTTTGACCAGCAAGAAGTGTCCCTCAGGGTCTCTTTTGATGACTTTGGGTTGAAAGTCAATTTTATCTGATATTAAAATGGCTACTCCAGCTTGTTTCCTGAGACCATTTGCTTGTAAAATTGTCTTCCAGCCTTTTACTCAAAGGTAGTGTTTGTCTTTGACCCTGAGGTGTGTTTCCTGTAAGCAGCAAAATGTAGGGTCCTGTTTACGTAACCATTCAGTTAGTCTGTGTCTTTTTATTGGGGCATTAAGTCCATTGATGTTAAGAGATATTAAGGAATAGTGATTGTTACTTCCTATCATTTTTGACGTTATTTTTTAAATTTGAATGCTTAACTTCTTTTGGGTTTGATGAAAGGTTACTATCTTGCTTTTTCCAGGGTGAAGTTTCCCTCCTTGTATTGGTGTTGTCCTCCTATTATCCTTTTTAGGGCCAGGTTTGTGGATAGATATTGGGTAAACTTGGTTTTGTCATGAAATATCTTAGTTTCTCCATCTATGGTGATTGAGAGTTTTGCTGGATATAGTAGTTTTGGTTGGCATTTGTGTTCTCTTAGAGTCTGCATGAGATCTGCCCAGGACCTTCTAGCCTTCATAGTCTCAGGTGAAAAGTCTGCTGTGATTCTGATAGGTCTTCCTTTATATGTTACTTGGCCTTTTTCTCTTACTGCCTTTAGTATTCTTTCTTTGTTTAGAACATTTGGTGTTTTGATTATTATGTGACGGGAAGTATTTCTGTTCTGGTCCAGTCTGTTTGGAGTTCTGTAAGCTTCTTGTATATTCATGGGCATCTCTCTCTTTAGGTTAGGGAAGTTTTCTTCCATAATTTTATTGAAGATATTTGCTGGCCCTTTAAGTTGTAAATCTTCACTCTCATCTATGCCTATAATCCTTAGGTTTGGTCTTCTCATTGTGTCCTGGATTTCCTGGATATTTTGGGTTACAAGCTTTTTGCATTTTGCATTTTCTTTAACTGTTGAGTCCATGGTTTCTATGGAATCTTCAGCATCTGAGATTCTTTCTTCTATCTCTTGTATTCTGTTGTTGATATTTGCATCTCTGTCCCCTGATTTCTTCCCAAGGCTTTCTATCTCCAAAGTTGTCTCCCTTTGAGTTTTCTTAGTTGTTTCTACTTCTGATTTTAGATCCTGGATGGTTTTGCTTAGCTCCTTCACTTGCATGTTTGTGTTTTCCTGTAATTCTTTAATAGATTTTTGTGTTTCCTCTTTCATGACCTCAGCCTGTTGACCAAAGTTCTCCTGTATTTCTTTAAGAGATTTTTGTGTTTCGTCTTTTATGACCTCAGCCTGTTGACCAAAGTTCTCCTGTATTTCTTTAAGTGTTTTTTGCATTTCCTCCTTGTTGACTTTTGTATTCTCCTGGATTTCTTTCAATGATTTTTGTGTTTCCCTTGCAAGGGCTTCTAACTTTTGATCCATTTTCTCCTGAATTTCTTTAAGTATGTCCTTCATGTGTTCCTGTACCAGCATCATGACCAGTGATTTTAAATCCAAATCTTGTTTTACTGGTGTGATGGGGTATCCAGGACATGTTGGTAGAGGAGAATTGGGTTCAGATGTTGCCATATTGCCTTGATTTCTGTTAGTGACGTTCCTGCGTTTGCCTTTTGCCATCTAGTTCTCACTGGTGTTAGTTTGTCTTGTCAGTGCTGGACTCACCAGTGCAAGCTGCCCCTTCCCAGTTGGCCTCTGGTGCACAGCTTACCTCCGGCACTGCTTGTAGACTGGGTGCTGCTGCCCAGGCTGTTCAGATCCCAAAGCAGGCACCCGAAGGCTCCCGCTGGGGCCCGCTGGATTCACTGGAGCACACTGACTTCCCCCAGCTGGCCGCCCGGAAACCTAGCTAGCCACTTGCAGGACTTGGATATGTGGTGCTGCCGCCCAGGCTGATCTGGGCAGCAGAACTCCCAACCGGGTTGGTGCACACAAGGCTAGCCTAGCTGCTCAGGCCCTGAGTCTAGGCAAAAGCCTGGCAGACCAATGTAGGTGCAAAGTTCCTCTCAGCTGTGGGTGTTAATTGGGTGTGTCAGGTGGCTAGGATGGTGGCGTGCGCGAGTTCCCTGAGAATGCTGGGAGAGTCTGCTGGGCTAACAACCTCCTGGCTGGGTCAGCACACAGATGGCCCACCGAGCAGCCCAGGGCCTGGGGGCAGTCCAGGGCCTGACCGTCTGAGACCCCTGCTATGTCCGCCTTGGGCTATGCCTGTTAGCTGGTTTGGTTTTGCCTGCTAGGTGTCTCTGGCGTAGGCAAAATGGCGGTGGTGCGCAAACTGGCCCGGATAAACAACCTCCTGGCCGGGTCGGCACACCGATGACCCACCGAGCAGCCCAGGGCCTGACCGTCTGAGACCCCTGCTATGTCCGCCTTGGGCTATGCCTGTTAGCTGGTTTGGTTTTGTCTGCTAGTCTCTCTGGCTTCCCGTAGGCAAAATGGCGGAGGTGCGCGCTGGCCCGGGCAAACAAGCTCCTGGCTGGGTCGGCACAGAGATGGCCCACCGAGCAGCCCAGGACCTGGGGGCAGTCCAGGGCCTGACCGTCTGAGACCCCTCCTATGTCCGCCTCGGGCTATGCCTGTTAGCTGGTTTGGTTTTGCCTGCTAGGTCTCTCTGGCTTCCCGTAGGCAAAATGGCGGTGGTGCGCAAACGGCCCCGATAAACAACCTCCTGGCTGGGTCAGCACACAGATGGCCCACCGAGTAGCCCAGGGCCTGGGGGCAGTCCAGGGCCTGACCGTCTGAGACCCCTGCTATGTCCGCCTCGGGCTATGCCTGTTTGCTGGTTTGGTTTTGTCTGCTAGTCTCTCTGGCTTCCCGTAGGCAAAATGGCGGTGGTGTGCGCTGGCCCAGGCAAACAAGCTCCTGGCTGGGTCGGCACACAGATGGCCCGCCGAGCAGCCCAGGACCTGGGGGCAGTCCAGGGCCTGACCGTCTGAGACCCCTGCTATGTCCGCCTCGGGCTATGCCTGTTAGCTGGTTTGGTTTTGCCTGCTAGGTCTCTCTGGCTTCCCTTAGGCAAACTGGCGGAGGTGCGCGTGCTGGCCTGGGAGGAAAAAAACCTCCTGGCCGGGTTTGCACCCCCGTGGACCCCCGATCAGCCCAGGGCCTGGGTGCAGGCCAACGCCCGTCGGGCTTAGACCCCCGCGATGTTGGTCTCAGGTTATATTTGCGTACCTCAGTCTGATTTCTCTGGCGACCGAGAACCAATATGGAGCCCTCGTAACTGACTGGCGGGAGGTAGAGTTCTGATGTGAGATTTAAGTTTTTTATTGTGACAGTTTCATACTGATAATGAATTTTGGTTATTTTCACACCTGTTTCTCTTTCTTATCACCTTCCCTATTCCACTAGAACACTTCTCAACAATTCCCCCCTTCCAAGATTTTGTATGTGTGTGGCTGTTGAGTGTACTTGGTTGAGTGTGGGTGGAAACTATGGAGCAAAGGCAACTTACCTCTGGTTCCTTCACTGAAGAAAATGACACTCCCTGTCTCAGCAACCAATAATTACCGTAGTCCTGCAGGGAGAGATGGAATCTCATTGCATCCATGGTGGACTGTTGATGGCCCCAGTGTTGTGCAGGATTTTTGAAGCTAACTGTAGCTGTAGTGAGTTGAGTGCAATGGCTGTGCCATGTCTAGACATCTTTTTGTTGAAATCTCTCCTGGCTCCTATATTCTTTTTTCCTCTTCCTCTGTGATAGCCCATGAGCCTTAAAGGGGTGATAATACCTGTGCCTTTTAAGGATGAGTTCTCTACTCTCATTTCCTAGACACTTTGACCAGTTATGGGCTTCTGCATTAACCCTGCCAGCTGCAGAGAGAAGCAACTCTGAGGAAGAAGGGACACAGCTGTAATCTATTAGTATAAAAGTATTGGGGCTGGAGAGGTGGCTCAGCAGTTAAGAGCACATGCTGCTCCAGTCCTGGCCACCCATATGATGGCTCACCTATATGGTGGTCTGTAACTCGTTTCAGGGGATCTGATGCCTTTTGTCTTCCACGGACACTGCATGCATGTGGTACACATACATGCGTGCAAACACATACAATTTTTTTCAATATCTTAAAAGAAATAGTATTTAGACAGTGTGATACTGTCTGCACAGTATATGTAGGCATAGCACAACAGTGATATGTTTCCTCCTCGGACCTATGGTACCCTCACCTACCCACTATCGTGGGCCTTTGGCCAGCTTTACAGAATGAGGCATGAGTTCTTTGGAGAAATATTACTAAGAATGTACTTCCATTATATAGTATATAACAAAATTATATATAAAACTGGCCTCTCTATATCTTTTTAACTGTTTACTTCATATATTAGAGCAATATCTCTTCCAGGAGTTAAGTGTTTCATTTATTATTATTATCATTATCATCATCATTATTATTACAAAAAACTCTTTTGGTGGACAAAATATCTCTGTGTAACTCTGGCTGTCCTAGAATTTACTTTGTAGACCAGGCTAGCCTCAAACTCAAGAGAGATCCATCTGCCTCTGCTTCCCAAGTGCTGGGACCAAAGTCATGTGCCACCTCACCTGAATAGGAGTTAATCTTCTAATTTGGTCAATCTAGATTAATGTACATCTTTTCTTTTTTACTTGAAAATGGTTGGAAATTATACGAAGTCATAAAGGTAGACTAGTGTGTCTTAAAAGCAGCTTTCTGATTAAAACAAACTGCTGCAAATGAATAAAATATGAAGTAGTGATGTAGTATAGCTAGCTCATAAATATGTCTGATTTCATATTTCTTACTCTTTGGCTGTTTATCTACTTTATTGTATTTTAAGTTTTAGAGAAAATGCCAATTTAAAAAAATTTCACTACTGCTTAAAGAACAGATTAAAGTGTAACATAATGAGTTAGAGTTGCCCTTGAGTCAAGAGATGGGACATTTTCAGTTCCTCTGAGCTTTATTTCTGAAGTTTTGGTCTGAGTATAGCAAGATGTAAGGTGACAAGTTCGTGCCTCAGTAATGACTCTCAGGCATTCTCAGAGCTGAGAATAAAGGTGTGCTGATTATCTTTAAAAGTGGTTAGACCTGGACCTGGGCCCATATCTTGACTCACAACCTACACTTGTATTTCCTGTCACCACCTCTATTTTCCTGTGAACTTTTGGGGAGTAATATAGATAGATACTCTTTCTTACCCAAAGGAGGTGGTTTGTATGTTCTATTATGATTCAATAAAACAAAGTGGTTAAGAATTCACCTCTTATTAGTCATCTTTATTTCAAGTGTAATATCTTATTACAGATTGGCTTAGTTATTTTTTCTATTGCTGTGATAAAGCACCATGACCAAAGGCAACTTACAGAAGGAAGAGTTTATTGGGAACTTCACAGTTTCAGAGGGTTAATGAACATGACCTTAACACAGGAAGCATGGCAGCAGGCAGGCATGGCTCTAGAGCAGTAGCTGAGAGCTGACATCCTCGTCCATAAGCATGAGGTACTGGAGATGATACAGGCTTTTGACACTTCAAAACCTATGCGCATTGACACACCACCACAAACGCATCCACATCTCCTAGTCCTTCCCGACAGTTCTACCAACTGGGACCAAGCGTTCAAATATATGAGTCTAGGGCGGAGGGGGAGCTCATTCAAATCATACAATAGAAAACTCTAAGAATGGCAGGAATAGGAAAGGTAGACCTCTCAGGCAATGGTCAAATATGTATTAGGGGCTCATAACTGTGAAATAACTGTGATGGTAGGCCTTAAAGGAAGTAGGAAAATCAGATATTTGCATTTCTTTGTGGGATCCTCTTTGTAGTCCAGGATCTTAACCAGAACCAGATCCTTCATGTAGAAGTGTCCCAGCAATGAGGCAGCAGTATTGTCAAACAATGATTGTAAGGTATTGGGTGTTGGAAGATTATATCATAGCTAAAAAACATTTGACAAATGTGTGCTTGCTCTGTGTGTGTGTGTGAGTGTGTGTGTGTGTGTGCATTATTTTCCTGTTTTGAAAACTCAAAAGCTGGATTCCTGTTTAGTCCTGGTATGAAAAGGTAGATACTGACTCATAGGAATATAGAAACAAAGTGTTGTGTGGCACTATTCCTGAGGAGATGTGACAAACATCTACTTTCCCCAGAAGACTTACAGAAGGTGCCTGAGAGTGTCTCTTCCATTCAGGCAGCATAGCTGGTCTGAGCTTCTTCTAGGCAGCTCAACTTGTCTTAGTGTCACCCTCAAGCAGTGCTTACTGCTTATATAAACTGGGAAGGGAGAGAGGGTTGAAGCTTTTGAGTTAGTTGTTTGCTGTCTGAGTTTTAGGGATCTTCTTTGTAAGATAGGATGTCATCTTATTTTAAAACATCCTGAGTCATAAGAAGCTTCCCACCAAGATGAAATGTTGATCTCTGAGCAAATTGCTATAGGACAAAAAAGGTAAACATGTACATGAAGGTAATTTTCCAATGCCCCTAGCATTGGAAAATGGCTGCTGCTTTACCTACCTAGTTAAGTTATTTACTGTTTTTTAGCCTCCAGTCTCAGCTATTAGATGGGGACAGGAACTCACCTGCAAGTCCTAGAGAGAAAGAGGGAGATTTTGAATGCGCCTGTAACATTGTTATAGCACTCTTCTAGCTTCTGCCTCATAGTGAGCACTCAGTGAATACTGTTAGGATGAGGGAGTCAGGAAATAAATGCCCATCTAGTTGCATTAAAATTGTGTGCACTGAATTAATAAGCTTCCATGACTAATTAACAGTGCCTGTGGTCTTCAGATCCTATTCATTACTCCACTTAAAGGCAACTTAAAAATGTGATAGTAAGTGAATAACTTCTCTCCCTAGCTCTATCATTATGCAGTTCATTGTCATTATGTGACTTAGAAATGTAGTACTGTGTGTAAGTTATCTGCCACACCATCTTTTAACTTTACCTAATTAGTATTATACTTTTGTATTCATTGTATTATTATGAAAATAGTATATAATGATAGTTGTGGTTTATTATTGAGGAATCTACTGGTTTTAGAATTATTAGAAGCTTAGTGTTTTTTATTTCCCTGTTCTGTCATAAATTTAGACAACTCATAGCTTATTTGAGTCTTATTCATTCAGCAATATTTTTATTTTTTAAAGAGAATTTAAAAAATATTTATTTTTATTTTATGTTCATTGGTGCTTTTTCCTGTATGTATGTCTGTGTGAGGGTGTTGGATCCCCTAGAACTTACAGCCAGTTGTGAATTGCTATGTGGGTGCTGGGAATTGAACCCGGGTCATTTTCAAGAGCAGCCAAGTGCTCTTTAACCTCAGAGCCATCTCTTCAGCCCCAATGTTTTTGCTTTTTTAGTATATGTTAGATACTACTAACTTTATTTTATCATTTATAAAACAATCATAACATGATTCCTGCTTCAGCTTCAGTGTTTGTCGTAATGTTGTAAAGAGATACTATGCATGAAAAATAAAAATAAATTGCTGGGGCCTGTGAGATAGCAGGTAAAAGCCCTTACCATATAAGCCTGGCTACAAGGGTTTGATCCTGGAAATCTAGCTAAATTAGAAGGAAAGACCAATCTATCTACACTTATCCTCTGACTTCTATATACACCCCGCCTCTTCTCCATCCCCACTTTTCTTTATTTCTTTCTCTCTTAAACACTTTTGCTCTCTTTCTCTAATAGCAACAAATGACTTTTTTAAAAAAAGATTTATTTATTTTATTTATATGAGTACACACTAGCTGTCTTCAGACACACCAGAAGAAAACATCAGATTCATTACAGATGGTTGTGAGCCACCATGTGGTTGCTGGGAATTGAACTCAGGACCTGGCAGGGCAGCCAGTGCTCTTAACTCCTGAGCCATCTCTCCAGCCCAACAAATGACTTTTAAGAGTTACTATTAGAGTAAAACATTTAGGCACGCCTCAGATATCCTCATTCTAGGATTCTTTACCTGAATGCTTACTGTGTTAAGAACTTCTTTTTGAGGGAAAATAGATGAATTATAGTAGTTCTAGGTTCTGGCTGCCCACAATAACTGGCAAAGAAGGAGGTTCTTTCAACCTTGGAAGCTGAGAGACCTACTTCTCTTCTGACTCCTTAGCTCTCTGATACTATGCTGTCTCCCTTCTCTTAAGTCCTTGTTTTTCTAGATTAAAATTTGGGTATAATTATTTTGCAAAGCTGTGAAATCATACATATGTATAGAAAGTGCTTTGTGTCCTATCTGCATATGAGAGGGATTTGTTTTGTTAGGTAAGGGTTAGGGAAAGCCTGTCAAATCCATAGAGCTTTGTGAAACCAGGAAATCACCTTGGGGGAGCTGGTTATCATGTTCATCAACCAAGACTCCAGATATGAGTATGCCATCCTTTGACCCACTGAGGAGTGAATGGATGAGGTCTTTTAATTTAAAAGTCTGATTCTGAACAGTAGTGGTTTCCCAAAGCACTTATCAGCTTGTCTCTTTCCTCTGGAACAGGACGTAGTCTCACCAAAATAGTAAAAGTATAATTATAATTGATAGAAAAGAAAATCTAACTTGAAACGCAGTTCGTCTTTTAGTACAAAAGCAGATAAATTCCTGTAAGTGGGGCAAATGAAAGTGGGAGACACACTTTCCGCTCTTCCCAATGAAAGGTATCATTAGATGCACATAGAACAACTTCATGTTACTTAAGCATTTAGAATCATTCAGAAGTCTATCTGCTGTGATTGACATGAGATATACAGAAAATGATGATTCTTTAGAAATGTGCCGTCTCTAGTTGAATTTGGTAAAGGAAGAGAAGATTATTACTTCAGACTTGTCACTGAAAAGATGAAAAAACTTTGTGTAAATGTGGAAGATTTTAAATAGCTGGTTTATAGTTTCATTTGCTCATGAAACCTGATGTGCATGCATACCATGTACCCTTAATATTACTTTCAGTGGGAATCAACATGTTTATACAGAAGCGTGAACATG
Source organism: Apodemus sylvaticus (assembly GCF_947179515.1). Classification (NCBI taxonomy): domain Eukaryota; kingdom Metazoa; phylum Chordata; class Mammalia; order Rodentia; family Muridae; genus Apodemus; species Apodemus sylvaticus. Next base: position 61,633,584 of record NC_067474.1, on the reverse strand, counting down.
TATAATCATTACAACTTTTAGTAAAATTTGACCATTAAGCTAAATTTGTTTATAGACCCAATGAAAACTGCTATAAAGCTGAATACGATTGTAATCTCATCAAGCAAGGAGGCAGGAGGATGGAGTGTTCAAGGCCAGACTGGGTATAAACAAACAACAAAGAACATCACATAGTGAGTCTTCTTAGATTCTAAAACTCCCTCTGGGTAGGGAAAGAGGGGCCACATTTAGGAGACAAAAGAAGTGCTAAGGTGTAAGCCAGGGAGCTAGCTTCTTGGTTTCCTGTGGCATCTTTTCACTGGTCATTTCTGCACTTGTAATCATGGCTTCTCCACAGATTAGAGTCACTGATTCATTGTTCTTTGCATTTTTTTTGTGTGTGTGTTTTTATCTTGTTCATGAAAGACAGTCAAACACAAATTTCCAGACTTTCCATGTTCGAAGTTTCTAGCTTTCTATGTTCCATGGTAGAAAGCTTTTCGCCTTCAGTCAGCAGTAGAAGGAATCTTACCTTCTGTCAGCTGTTTTCCCATTGACTCACAAGGCACATACTAGTGAAACTGAAGTAGGCTTGGGACTGCACAATAATCTTCTGCCCTGAAGTTCTCCTGTTCCCCTTTCCACTCTGGTCACTTAGATTTGAAACATTATTTTTCTGACTCATTGTAGGAGGGGGACATCTCTATCAGACTTTTATGTGTTGGCTTATTACACCCAGGCTCTTGTGTTTTTCTCCCCTTAACAAAACATTGTAGTTATTTTTCAGAGTTACATAGAGAACTAAGTAATTTATGTTATTCTTGAGATAGTTCTCAACCTGTGGGTTTCGAGGTGGAGCAGGCATTGAACTACCTTTTCTCAGGAGTTGCAATCTGATATCCTGCACATTAGACATTTACAATTCATAACAGCAGAATTACAGTTATGAAATAGAAATGAAATCATTTATGGTGGGGGTCACCACCACATGAGGAACTGTGTTGAAAGGTCAGAGAATTAGGAAGCTAGAGGCTCACTGTCACCCAGGTTGTCCTAGAACTGACCATTTGGCCCAGGCAATCCTCATGCTTCAGCCTCCTGAAGTGTTAGAATCACGGGTATGAGCCTTCACACACAGCATTGTTTTTATTGTAACAATCCACAGCATATATACTTTGTAGCCTGCCCATATGTCAGTGAGTGAGTATGTTTTCTAATCATGTTGTGGGTGTATTGTGGGTGTATCTTTACTACTCCAGTATCCGTTCACATTCTTTTGCACTGCTAAAATTGTATTATTGTTGTTTGCTTTTGTTTTTCACATTTCTTAACATTGGTTGGACTTGTTAGATATTTCTCTCTCTTTTTTGGTCATCATTCCAAGTAGCTGTTTGTTTTGTAGGGTAAAGAAAGGTTAGGGTCAGAAAAGTTTGTCAAATCCATGGAGCCATTGTGAAACCCTGAAATCAGCTTGGGGTTCTTGTGCAGGTCAGCCCTCTGTGATTCTGTCATCTGAAACGAGTGAATGGATCAGGCCTTTATTTTTAAGAGTCTGATTCTAAATTGTATTTTCATTAATACTGCTTTTTTATGTTTTTTGTATACTAAATTTATACTCTAATACCATTCAATTCTCTAATTGTTTGTATTCCTTCTTGAATTTCTGATTCTAAGTTACATCATTTACAGTGAGTGGCATATTTACTTCATTTTCCTTATTTAAACCTATAATGTTTCCCTTTGTTACATTGTGGTCTGACTCTGTGGGTTAAGTATGGTGGGGGAAAGAGGAAACCACTACAATAAGAACACAAGGATGCAGGAGAACTCGTTAACTTCAAAGTAAACATTTGAAAGGCACAAAACAAAACCTTATCTCTTAACATTGTCTTTTCTCTAGTAGTTTGTTTTAGCTAATCAAAGTTGGAAGCTGCCTCATTCACGAGCTTAACTAGAAACTTGAATTCTTCTGATTTCATGTGCTGACTTAAGGGAGTATTTATTTAAGGGAGTACACAAAGTCCTTTAATAATGTTTAAACTTCAGTCTGATATCTCAAAACTGCCCATTGAATAAATATCCTGTTTGGAGCTTCCACACAGCACTTCATAAGCAACCCAAATGTCAAGTCACGGTCATCTAGATCTGGTAACAGTTTGGTTTCAACCAAGAAACAGTAAATTGAAGAAGAAATCTTGTTTAACAAAACTAAAACTTTGTAAAGAGAACATGTGCTTGAATTACACAAATTAGAAATTTTATATTCAGAAACCAGATGATTTTTTAAAGTAATTCATGCTTAAATTACAAAAATAGATACTGAATTATTGTTTCTGAGAGTTTTATGAACTCTCATAAAAATCTTTAATTGCACTTATAAGTGTCCCATATAATTAGTTGAGGCTATGATTAACCACAATTTCATGGTCTGGTGATTTGATGCAGTCTGTGAGTTGAGGGACAGGAGACAAGTTTTTGCTGCCAGTTCTGACACTCACCCTGTGCCCTTTGAGATTGTACTTTTTCCCATCTCTTCGTCCAGAGATAGCTATTGTTGTTTTGCACCTTAATAATCTGAAATTTATTGGAGTTTCTGAGATGACCTATCAGTGGAATTTGGTCCACTTTATTAAAAAACATTAAGGTCGGGCTGGAGAGCTGGCTCAGTGGTTAAGAGCACCAACTGCTCTTCTAGGGGTCCTGAGTTCAATTCCCAGCAACCACATGCAACCATCTGAATGGGATCCAATGCCCTCTTCTAGTATGACTGAAGACAGCTACAGTGTACTCATATAAATAAATAATTAAAAAAAATTAAGGTCCTGCCTCATCCTTAGACTAAACTGTTTCTAACAAAGACTTCCTTTCACATAGTGGAAAATTATGCAGCATCAGCAGCTATATTCTGGCTAAAGCATGGGAAAATTTGGAAATTATAGGAAATTTGCCTGTGAAAACTGAGAATTAAGATTCATGTTACCATTTTACAACAGAGATTTTTGTTTTATGGTGTTTCAGAATAAACAAACAAACAAAACAACCAGTTACAGGGACTGGAGAGATAGATGGTTTAGTAGTTTAAAACACTGGCTACTCTAAACAGAGAACCCAGATTCAATTCCCAGCACCTATGCAATGGCTCCCATTGTAACTCCTATTACTGGGGATTTGTGACCTCTTCTGACTTCCACAGGGACCAGGCACACAGACATATATGTAGGCAAAACATTCATACAGTAAAAATAAATAAAAATATAAAGCTTAAAAAAGAAAAACACTTTTACACTGCAATCTGATATATATACAACTAAGAGTTTCTCAAAAGTACTTAACAATACTACATCCTCTGGCAGTGAGATTTCCCTTTTGTTACTGTCTAGGGGATTGGTTTCACCATCCATTAATGTGTTCAAATCTGCAATTCAAAAAATAGTTCTATTCTTTTAGCTCACTGTGATAAAACACCATGCCCATAAACTACGTGAGGAAAGGGTTGGTTTGTTTGTTTGTTTGTTTGTTTGAGCTTACCACTCTCAGTTAACACTCCTTCACGGAGTGAAATCAGGGAAGGAACTTGAAGCAGGTGCTGAAGCAGGGGCCATGATGGAGTGCTGCTTACGGCTTATTCCCCATAGCTTGCTCAGGCTGTTTTCTTCTAGAACTCACAACTATGGGATCTTATGGCACAGTTTACATTAGCTGAGCCCTTCCACGTCATTCATCAATGAAGAAAATACATCACAGGCCAATCAAGTGGGGACGCTTTTTCTGTGTTGTTTGGAAATTAGCAGTTTAGTTCACAGGTTAGCAGGCAGTGGCAACTCAGTACAGTCACAAACACCTCAAGGGCGCACCTGTAGTCCAGTTCAGTAGAGTTGGGTTAGCACCAGTGGTAAGATGACCTAGCAAAGACAGGTCTTAGCCTCCACTCCAGTTAGCAGGTGGGACCAACAAGAACACCAGAAGTTCTCAGTTGTACCTCTCTCAGGGAAGTGAAGATAGCGAGAGACCCACAAGCGTTGCACAGCTAGCTGTACCAGCAAGCCAAGCTGTCTCCGTCACTCCTGGGGTCCTATTTATACCCTCCAAATATCACGTGTGATGTGTTTATAAAAAGATAGAGAGCCGGACGGTGGTGGCGCACGCCTGTAATCCCAGCACTGTGGGAGGCAGAGGCAGGCGGATTTCTGAGTTCGAGGCCAGCCTGGTCTACAGAGTGAGTTCCAGGACAGCCAGGGCTATACAGAGAAACCCTGTCTCGAAAAAACCAAATCCAAAAAAACCAAAAACCAAAAAAAAAAAAAAAAGAGGTAAAGAATATGTTCTATGGGGTGTGTGGTGAAGTGTGTGGGGAAGGGCAGGTGCTTTAGTGGGCCCATGCCTCGACCTCCCTTCACCCTGAGGGACCATACACATGATGGTATAGCATAGAATAGAGTTTATTTAGGGCATGGGGAGGGGAGTTAAGAGAGTTGTAAAGGCAGAGAAGGAGAGAGTAGAGAAGTAGAGGTCAGCTATGACCAGGTGGAGAGAGGGGGGAGGGATTGGGGAGAGAGCAGAGTCCAAGAGGGCAAAAGGCGAGAGAGAGAGAGAGAGAGAGAGAGAGAGAGAGAGAGAGAGAGAGAGAGAGAGAGAGAGAGAGAGAAGAAGAAGAAGAAGAAGAGGAGGAGGAGGAGGAGGAGGAGGAGGAGGAGGAGGAGGAGGAGGAGGAGGAGGAGGAGGAGGAGGGGGGACCTACCAGGCTGTTGCCAGGTAACTGGGGAGGAGTTTAGACAGAATCCTAACAAGGTCCTCCATGTGCCATGACTCAGCATGGCTCTTGCCTCAGCACCTGCATCCAATCAGCCCAAGTCCTCAGAGTCCTGACAAATGGAGCTCAACTACGCAGTGTAAGGTGAACCAGTACATCCATGTTGATAGCAAAGAATCCTTCATCATGTGTCCTTTCATGTGCTTGCTTTAGCAGAACATCCTCTCCTGTGTCTGCTTCAGTGAAATATTCCTTCACAAGTCTGCCTTAGTTAGGAAAATACTCCTTCACGTGTTTGCCCCAGCAACACTATCTAACACAACTTACTCTCCAAAGAACCCTTAAGTTTCCACTTCAGGGCTGCCTTGTCTAGTCTCAACAGGAGGAGATGAGTCTAGTACTATTGCAACTTGACATGCCAAGGTGGGTTGTTACCCATGGGAGGCCTCCCCTTCTCTAAGGAGAAAGGGAGTGGGGAATGGGGGACAGGAGAAGAGAGGGAAGGACTAGGAGGAAAAGGAGGGGAAGCTGTGATCAGGATGCAAATTAATGAACTAAAAAAATGTTCTCCATCACTTTAAAGGCAAAAACAAAAAACTGAGGCCTTTGTGAATTAATCTTTTTAAAAAGGTTTGTTTCAGGTGTTTCAAGGTTTTTGGCCTCCTATTCAGAGAATTGAAATAAAGACTCACACAGATTAGCAGAAAAACTTTATTTAAAGCAAAGCTATAAAAAAGGCCAAATTTACTGAAAGGGGGCAACCACATGAGTGAGTATACTTAAGCGCCCAAAGTTCCACACTTTAATTAAGTCTGTCTTTGTGGGGTCTAAAGGAAGGAGTGTGTCTTGGCTAGTTTCATGTCAACTTGACGAAAACTAGAGTCTTCTGATGGGAGAGGACCTCAACTGAGAAAAATGCCTCCATAAAAATCCAGCTGTGAGGCATCTTCTTCGATCTCCTTCTTCGGAGATCTGAAGGTTTTGTAATATAGGTCTTTCACTTGTTTGGTTAGAGTCACCCCAAGATACTTTATGCTGTTTGTGGCTATTGTGAAGGGTGTCATTTCACTAATTTCTTTCTCAGTCTGCTTATCCTTTGAGTATATAAAGGCTACTGATTTGCTTGCGTTGATTTTGTAGCCAGCCACTTTGCTGAAGTTGTTTATCAGCTGTAGGAGTTCTCTAGTAGAGTTTTTTGGATCACTTAAGTATACTATCATATCATCTGCAAATAGTGATAATTTGACTTCTTCCTTTCCGATTTGTATCCCTTTGACCTCCTTATGTTGTCTAATTGCTCTAGCTAGAACTTCAAGAACTATGATAGATCAGATAGTCATTTTTCCTATTGTGCATAACTCATTCCCATAATGTATCTGATTTCTTTTTTTGGGTTTTTTTTTTTATTATTATTTTTTTATTTTTTGGATTTGTTTTTTTCGAGACAGGGTTTCTCTGTATAGCCCTGGCTATCCTGGAACTCACTCTGTAGACCAGGCTGGCCTCGAACTCAGAAATCTGCCTGCCTCTGCCTTCCAGAGTGCTGGGATTACAGGCGTGCGCCACCACCGCCCGGCTCATGTATCTGATTTCAGTGATGTCTTTGTTCATCATATGCTATACATAGACATCAGACAGTACCTAGGGGATTTTCTCTAAAAATCTATTTGAAGGGCACAGTTTGCCTGACTGTGCCACCAACCAGTTCAGTGCTTCTATTTTTCTGACTGGATTCTTTAGGAATGCACTTAAAATAGAACCTGTCTATTTGATTGTTGCTAGAGGTGGAAAAATATGTATTATTACTCAGAGATGGGAATACATGTAGCCTAATGTGCGTAGGTGTTGTGGAGGTTCAGAGATTGCTAGGCTTATTGTTTGGAGAGGGGGTATGTGTACATATTATGTGCAGCTGAAGGAACTAGGCTAGCAAGTACTTTATAAGAAGGGCGTACTGTGTGCATCCGCCCATCCTAAACTATCTCCTGTGCCTATCTCATTAGAATGACATACCCAAGGTGGATTATCATGCTGACTAATACTACTTTGATTAACATTTTCTACTTAGTTATGAATGACTGTATGATCTGTTGAATACTGCTCATAGCATATTTAGTCACTTATAATTCTACATTCAGAACTATTTGACGCAGTTCTAGACCATCTGTAAAATCTCTTAAGATCATTTTGAGGTAGAGATGAAAATAGTGAAAGTAGCTTTAAAAATAGTTTTTAGAGAACATAAGAGGATTGGAGACATGGCTCAGTGCTAAAGAGCATGTGCTGCACTTTCAGAACCCAGCCACCTGTAACTCCAGCTGCAGGGGGTGTCTGACACATCTGTCCTCCATGGGCATCTGCTCTTACATGCATACACAGAAACACAGTGCACACATGCACATGTACATAGTTAAAAATAAATGTCCTAAAACCTTGCTGTATAAAGGAGCATAAGAAACTCATTAATAATACAGATGGTTATGCTCTTAAACAATTCTAACAAAAATAGAAAATTCACTTGTTTTGTAATTTAAGGGATAAAATTTGAGATGAGCACTCATAAGTACAAGTAGCTTCTTTCTGGGGACCTATGTAAATATAGATTTCAGATCACGTGGATCAAAAAACTACAGTGAGTTGGAAAAGAGTGCCTTCAGCCTGTCTTCACTGGAGCTTGATAAGTTTTTGGAAAGAAAGTCATATATATATATTTTTTCTATATTCTTTGTTTACAATCCAAAAGCTTTCCCCTTTCCCAGTTCCCCTCCTCCCCATATGTCCCATAAGTCCTCTTCACTCCATCCATTCTCCTGTCTTTCCCCCTCCCTTTTCTCTGTCCTGGAACTCCCCTACAATGCTGGATCAAGCCTTTCCAGGATTAGGGCCCTCTTCTTCCTTCTTCATGGGAATCATTTGATATGCTAATTGTATCTTCAGTATTCAGAGCTTCAGGGCTAATTAATACCCACTTATCAATGATTGCATTCCATGTGTATTATTTTGTGATTGTGTTACCTCGCTTAGGATGATATTTTCCAGTTCCATCCATTTGCCTAAAAAATTCATGAATTCATTGTTTTTAATTGCTGAATAGTACTCCATTGTGTATATATACCACATTTTCTGTATCCATTCCTCCATTAAGGGATATCTGGGTTCTTTCCAGCTTCTGGCTATTATAAATAAGGCTGCTATGAACATAGAGAAGCATGTGTCCTTATTGCATGCTGGGGAATCCTCTGGGTATATGCCCAGGAGGGGTATAGCAGGGTCCTCCGGAAGTGTCATGTCCAGTGGAAAGAAAGTCTTTATATATGTCCTTAGTTAAGGCTCTTGAGATGGATTAATCCTAGATTTAGGAATGGTCCTAACTCCAGGGCTTGATGTTCTCACGAGAAAAGCGGACAGAAAAAAAGAATGATGAGAAGATGGAGGTTCAGTTCTGCTGATGGATCTCTGTCAATTAAGGAATCTCAGTAGTCACTGGCAGACAAAACCGAGGATTCATCTTGAAGAGCTTTCAGAGATCAGTGGCCTTGCCAGATACTTGATTTCAGAATTCTGGCTTCTACTTGGTCCTGTGAAGGCTCCCCACTGTAGGGGAATGCCAGGGCAGTGGGTGAGGTGGGAGTGGGTGGCTGGGAGGAGGAGCATCCTCATAGAAGCAGGGGTAAGGAGGAGGGGAGAGGGGGTCCGGGAGGGGAAACCTGGAAAGGGGATAACATTTGAAATGTAAATACATTAAATATCCAAGAAAAAAAAAGAAAAAAAAGAAAAGAAGTGTGTATGTGTACTTATATATACTTGTATGTATATGTGCTTGTATAATTCACATACACTCAGTAAAAAGTCTGTCACATAAATACAGATTTGAGCTTTAATATTAAATGTTTCTAAAGCAAGAATTCTGGCTTCTAGAATTATAATAAATTTGTTTTGAGTCTCTGTGTTTTGTTAATTTGTCGTGGCAGTTCTAGAAAACTAGTTCATGTTTAGAATCCCTGTAAATAGACCATTTATGTATTTATTTGGTTACACTTGTGTACTACTACTTAATGAGAAGTCCTGAATCATTACAGTCTTTTCATGTGATAATGACCTCGCACCTGAAAACTGGAAGACTTCTATATAATAATAAAAGCTCTACCACTCTGGGAATGCCTTTCTTTTTTGCTCCCCTTTTCTTCTTTGATGGGTGGTTTAAATTGTATTCCATTTTAGTATTTGTTTCCTTTGTACCAATTGTGGTACTTAGTATACAGTAGAGCTATCACAATGCGTGTTAAAATATTAATTTGATTTAACTACAGTAACTTTATCCATTTCTAGGCATTCTACAATTCTCTGGGATTTTAAAATCAGTCTTTATTTACTTAAAGTAGAAAAGGCCATCAGTAACACTGTGTCTAGAAAAGAAGGCACTTTCTGAATATTGTTTGGGCACTAGCACTCAAATGAAAAGATGACAGGGCTGGGGATCACTTCCAAATCTATGGGAGAAAAATGCTTAGTTGTGTTGTAGAGACTAGCAAGTAAAAAGTACTAAATCAGTTTATAGCCACATTTAGAGACTAAAAGTGCTGTACCTACCAATAAATTTTCATTTTTCAGGAAGAGAAAGGCACATCTCTATGGTGGAGATGAGCATTATTCTCCTATTTACAGGATGAAGTGACTCCAGTAGTTTTAATGAATATTCTGTTTTTAAATACTGAAACATTTTTAGGTAGCCTTTGTAGGCTACCTAAAACAGTTTCTAAATGGAGCTTTCTCAGATCAAGTGATCAATATAAAAGTCACAAAGACGCATTTTGTCATTTATTGCTCTCTGTATCACTGAAGTAGAATCATGGGCTCCAAAGATTACTCAGTGATAAATTATCTTGCTGCTTAACTTCCTTTCACATCTCTTAACATTTCTTCAGTCTCCATCAGACTCTATATGTAAAAGTATTAATTATTTAGAATTGCAAGTTTTAAGGGATAGCAGTTTTGGGAGTTTCTCTTCCACTGCCTTTTGGTTGCTGTGTCAGAGACCTTATAGAGAAATTCATTCCATTGTTGTTTCGACTTACAAAACTGAATATACTCACCTTTTCTATTCCATATATTAATTATAAATCTGTCATGGGCGGCTTACCAAAAAATGTATCTACCCACCCTTAACTCAAGTTCATGCCTGTCTTAAGAGTTTTATTGTTGTGACCAAACACCATGACCAAGGCAACTCTTATAAAGGACAGCATTTAATTGGGGCTGGCTTACAGGTTCAGAGGTTCAGTCCATAATCATCAAGGCAGGAACATAGCAGCATCCAGGCAGGCAGAGCTGAGAGCTCTATATCTGAAGGCTACTAGAAGACTTACTTCCAGGCAGCTAGGATGAGTGTCTCAAAGCCCACCCCCACAGTGACACACTTCCTCCAACAAGACCAAACCACAAGGTCACACCTCCTAATAGTGCTACTCCTTGGGTGAGGCATATTCAAAACCACCATGGAAGAAAACCCATAGGCATGAACGCATTGAGACAGTCAAAGCTTGCTGTATGTGTACGGTCTGTCTCTCAAGAGAGTTACTGCCTACCTAGGGAGATTTCCGTCAGCACCAGAAGCGAGAGCACTGTGTAGGTTAGTTTCTGGGACTAGTTTCTGTGGCTGAAGTGAGTAGCAGAGCTTAGCCATGACGTTCAAGTAGCACATCATTGAAAAATAAAGAAGTTTAATTGAGGCCATAATATGACGAGTTGTGGACTTCATCCTCCACTAAACATCCTTAGACACGAAACTATGTGGAACTAATATAATGCATCATTTTGATAATAATACATTGAAAGCATGTGCAGAGTGACATGTATGGAGGAATAGAATATCTCATTATCATGATCACTATTCTCAGAGAAGTAAAGCTTCCTGTGTTTCAAACTACCTTTTAAAAACAAAAACCCAGTTTGCGTTGGAAAGTCATTTTTAAAACAATAAAATTAAAGAAAAAAACTAAACATACCTACTATGTCAGTGATCATAACAAGTTTAACTGATCTAGTATAACTGTTTATGTTAAAGCATAAAGTAAAATGTAATTTGTCTTTTCTGAAAACATACATATCTATAAAAGGAATGTGTGTGTGTGTGTGTGTTTTAAAGCACATATTAGCAGTAAAAAAAAACCTGGGACCCTCATTTATTTAACAAGATAGAGTGTAGAGCAGAAAGAAAAGGACTTCTTAGAAAGCTAAGGGCACAGTTTTACAATGTATTATTTATTGATTTGTTATGAAAACCCAGGTTTTATAAGAAGTGGATTAATACTATAGGTCCATGTGATAATAGAGACATACGATTTGATAATACACATTATTGTCCTAGAATAGACAGTACTCTGCTTAGGAATAAGAAATTAGAAAGTCCAAGAATCAATCTTGAACCGAGTATAGAAAACAAGGAGCCAGAACTGTTCTTCACTGAAGGCTATGCACTCCAAAATATATGTTTAATAGTGAATAAAGGCATTCTTTGGCATGTGTTGAACTTTACTTAGGTTTGTTTGTTTGTTTGCTTGCTTGTTTGTTTGTTTGTTTCTTTCTTTCTTTCTTTCACATTTTGCAGTGTAGAAATGTATGTGCCAACAGCAAAAGCTGGCAAGTAGGATTAAAGGGTTTGTAACATAATTTAGGAGAAAACAGGGTCTATTTAGTATAAGTCTTATTTTTTTAAAGGTAAGTAAAAATATGGTATTTCCAAAAATCAGTATTCAAAATCATTGATACATTCTGTGCCACCTACTGTTGGCAGCCTTCTCTTCTCCAGCCCTACTTCATCTTTCAAATATTGATTCCCTGTTTGAGCATCCATTTCCTATGGGGAGCCCAAATTAAGTTAGCCCACCTTTTTTTTTCCATATAAAATTTAATTTTTCTGGCACTAGCGCTTGCTTGTTCCATCATGGTGTAATTTTACATGTTTCTATATATCCAGTATTTCCTGAATACCAGTGGAGTTAGATAAAGTCAAATCCTGTCTTTCTGTTAACTACTTCACAGGTAGTCTGTTTCCCATTATCATTGTGTCCTATGAGGAAGAATAATATCTGCTTGTCTGACTTTTTTAGTGGTAAAATTTATTGTTCAGAAATAACATTCAGTTGTTGTATGTTAAATTGACTTAAGTCTTATTGAAGTGGGTCTAACAGATTTCTTTGGCTCTAGTTCCAGATGTTTTGGTCTGTAATTGGTTGGCTCTCTGGCCTTCAGGCCTTGGTGTAGCAGTGTATTTTGTTGAGGCGCTCACTTGCAGCTGAGAAACAAAAGACATGGGAGGGGCCGATACTCTGAGTCTCCTTGACCTAACTTCTTCCCATCACATCCTTTGTGTGAAGTTCTCCTACTTCCCAGTGGAGCTACAGGCTGCCAAGCAATCCTTCATAGCCTTTGGAGAACATTTAGGATCCAAATTGAAACATTCTTTTATGGGAACTTTTTTTTTTCATCAAGCATGTTGGGCAGAAAATATAGCATAACTCATAGAACAGTCATAATTTTCTTTTGGCATATATGTGCAAATCTTTTTCAAGAATATTAACTCAAAAGAACAGTGCTGTATAGTAAGTAATTGGGAAGCCACCATACATTGAACATTGTCTCCTCACTACCACCATCGCTCTATCTCCAGGTTCTGGGTTGTATACAGGAAAAGAATGAAGCTGTGATCTTGGCTTTTGTACAAATTCCTACTCTTTGTTAGTTGCTCAGAGTTTGGGTTCTAGAAGAACAAATGTCATTTTTCAGAAAGTAATCCTTTCCACACATTAAGGATCTTATTTCCAGTCATGAAAATCATTTTATACTAAGAACATTCCCTCTGAAGTTCAGAGAACTGCACTGTGTTTCCAGTTAATTTAGTTCATTCCATATTTACATATACTGAAGATAAATAACAGAAAATCAGTTTTTATTGGAAATCCATGTATGATCAAACAATAGCAAAAAGTATAAACTGTAGCATGTCTGTTTTACTATATTAGTTTGAGATTAGAGGTCATTTTACTTATCTCTGATTTGGGCATATTGGAAGGGGAGAGGGGATTAAAGAGCCTATCTTTCCTAATATCTGCATGTGTTTTCAGTTGATGAATAATGCCTTTATTCTTCCGATTCTTGTTATAAATACATATTGCTTCTGATGGTGCCAAATAGGTTTTTTTGCTACTTTAAGAAGGTACCACTGAGCAAGTTAAGGGTTAAAAATAGCTTCTCAGTCTTCTTAGACACTTTGTCCTGTTTTCCTTCCTCTTTGAACTTCTAGTTCATTATATTGCTCTTGAGAATACAAACAGTGTGAGATGTGTCTTGATTGATGTCCAGCTTCAAGGCCCTTAGTTTCTATCAGCTTCAGCTCCTTCTCTCCAGGGCCCTTTCAGCATCTAGCGCCTTATAGCCAACTGCAGACCCTTTATGCTTTTGTTGTCCACCAGCTTAATGCAAAACTGAAAGTAAGAGTGTGCTGACATTGCAGTCAGACAAGTGGCCTCCAGGGACTAGAAGCTGCTTTGGGACTTCAGGTGATAGGCTGACTGTCAGAATGGATTAGAAATGGAAAAGAGCTATTGCTTGATACATCACTTATTTTTTCTTATAGGAGAATCTCATACAAAAAGACAAGCAACTGAAAGCTAAGAAAAATACTCTAAGCTGTTACTATAGAGTGCTTGATGGACACGGTGCCCACTAACAGCAGCAGTGCCACCGAGCTGCTTACGCAGTGATTTCAGGCAGGAATTCTTCTCAAAGGTTTTAAGGAAAATGCTCTTTTACAAAAATAACATGTAAATTTCAAAGTCAAGCAATCTATATATCACTGTAGAATTATCACAAACTTGATTGTGTTCATATTTGAGGACCATAAATTTTGTAGTTTTAAATGAGTTTATATGCTTGTCACTAGAGTAAATACTTTCTAAAGCAGCATGTTGTAAATGTTAGTGTGCATAGGAATCATCTGGAAGTTGTATTAAAATGAAGGTTTGTATTCATTAGACCTGGGCTAGAACCTCACAGAGTCTTGGGCAATACCAATGCTTCAGGGGCAAGGGCCACCCTGAACAGTAGTGTTCTCACATGTTGGGCTTTAAACAAATAAATTCATCAGAAATGCTTCTTGTTTTCTAAACTCACTGGTTATAAGATATTCTAGTGAACCACTTAAAGCCTAGAAAACGCATCCACAAATGTAATTCTTACCAACAGAAAGGATATTTGATAACTACTTCTGAATAATATTTTATTAGCACTGGACCCCCAAAACTATCATGCCATTTTCTCTTACCTTTCAGATGTCTAATGCAGCTGTTAGTTTTTTTTACTGACCAGTGTGATATAGTGGTTCTGTATCACCAGTGTGATATAGAAATAATTTACTGACGATTCTGTTTATTCTCCTTCAGCTTCATTAAGGTATAAATATGATATGTTTATAGTTTATACTCCGATGTTTTGATATATATATATATATATAAAATTATTAAATCAAGCTAATTACCTTGATATTCATCACCTTACATATCATATTTTTGTGATGTGAATACTTATAATCTAATTACTTATCAGTTTTCAGGTATATTATTATTAACTGGAGTCACCATACTCTATGGGTAGTCTGTGTGCTAGAACATCTGGAAACCATGCCAAAGCGTGTGAAGGGAACTGAAAGATGTTTCTGGGGGGATCAGATGGACTGAGATGCAGAGGAGCTTCTGTGATCGGCAGAGCAGATTTAGGTCTCCAAATTTCCTGTAGTGTTCTCTCTGTTAAATAAGTAGTTTTAACCATTTTCTTCTCAAACTTGCTAAAATATTTGTAGGTTATTCTCCTTTACCTCTTTAATCCCATTTCTCGTCTCCAACACTCACTGTAATTTTCAATATAACAGAAATAGGCTCATTCATCTATGCAGCCATTTGGTACTTATTCAAGTGTTTTTTTGTGTACAAATAGAATATGGTAGTAGATGGGTCAACTCTCACATACTATCTGGTTGAAAAATTAAATAACCAGTTTAAGGATAGAAGTAAGATGTGTTCTTTATTATGAAAGAATAATATGTTGATGTTCTGTAGAAAGCCCTCTAGTTCACATGAGAGAAGTAAATTACTGTTTTCTGGGACCATTTAGAAAGTCTTTGTACAAAGGTAGCTTTGACGTAGATACTGTTCCTAGCTGTTACAACAGTGATTATTCATGGCACAAGCAAAGCATATAGGCAGGAGAACAATGAAATACATTTTAGGAATTGCAAGTACTATAAACTTCTTGGATTTTTTAATTTATTAATTACTGGTTCTGGAGTATTTGTGAATGACTTTTACAAAAAGACCATATAGCAGTTCTGAGCTGCTAATTCTATTCTCCTGTGCAGTCTAGTGTTGCTGGTGTATAGTGAGGCTAGTGATGACTTAGCAGCCACATCCTTGCTTCTCTGTTCATTCTTACTCTGTTCTCATTTTAGCATGTTATATGAGGGGGTAATGCTCACAATTTAGGATTATGATAATTTAGGTTACCTCACTTAGTATGATGTTCTCTAGCTCCATCCATTTGCCTAAGAATTTCATGAATTCATTGTTTCTAATGGCTGAATAGTACTCCATTGTGTAGATATACCACATTTTTTGCATCCACTCTTCTGTTGAGAGTACCTGGGTTCTTTCCAGCATCTGGCAATTATAAATAGGGCTGCTATGAACATAGTAGAGCATGTATCCTTATTACATGGTGGGGAATCCTCTGGGTATATGCCCAGGAGTGGTATAGCAGGATCTTCTGGAAGTGAGGTGCCCAGTTTTTCGGAGGAACCGCCAGACTGATTTCCAGAGTGGTTGTACCAATTTGCAACCCCACCAGCAGTGGAGGAGTGGTCCTCTTTCTCCACATCCTCGTCAACACCTGCTGTCTCCTGAATTTTTAATCTTAGCCATTCTGACTGGTGTAAGGTGAAATCTCAGGGTTGTTTTGATTTGCATTTCCCTAATGACTAATGAAGTTGAGCATTTTTTAAGGTGTTTCTCTGCCATTCGAAGTTCTTCAGGTGAGAATTCTTTAACTCTGTACCCCATTTTTTTAATAGGGTTGTTTGGTTTTCTGGAGTCTAACTTCTTGAGTTCTTTATATATATTGGATATTAGCCCTCTATCTGATGTAGGATTGGTGAAGATCTTTTCCCAATTTGTTGGTTGCCGATTTGTTCTCTTGATGGTGTCCTTTGCCTTACAGAAACTTTGTAATTTTGTGAGGTCCATTTGTCAATTCTTGATCTTAGAGCATATGCTATTGGTGTTCTGTTCAGAAACTTTCTCCCAATACCGATGTCCTCAAGGGTCTTCCCCGGTCTCTTTTCTATTAGCTTCAGAGTGTCTGGCTTTATGTGGAGGTCCTTGATCCATTTGGATTTGAGCTTAGTACAAGGAGACAAGGATGGATCAATTCGCATTCTTCTGCATGCTGACCTCCAGTTGAACCAGCACCATTTGTTGAAAAGGCTATCTTTTTTCCATTGGATGTTTTCAGCCCCTTTGTCAAGGATCAAGTGGCCATAGGTGTGTGGGTTCATTTCTGGATCTTCAATCCTGTTCCATTGATCCTCCTGCCTGTCACTGTACCAATACCATGTAGTTTTTAACACTATTGCTCTGTAGTATTGCTTGAGGTCTGGGATACTCATTCCCCCAGAATTTAAACAACTTCAGCAAAGTAGCAGGTTATAAAATCAACTCAAGCAAATCAGTGGCCTTCCTATACTCAAAGGATAAGCAGGCTGAGAAAGAAATTAGGGAAATGACCCCCTTCACAATAGCCACAAACAGTATAAAGTACCTTGGGGTGACTCTTACCAAACATGTGAAAGATCTGTATGACAAGAACTTCAAGACTCTGAAGAACGAAATGGAAGAAGACCTCAAAAAATGGGAAAACCTCCCATGCTCATGGATCGGCAGGATCAATATAGTTAAAATGGCCATTTTGCCAAAAGCAATATACAGATTCAATGCAATACCCATCAAAATCCCAACTCAATTCTTCACAGAGTTAGAAAGAGCAATTCTCAAATTCATCTGGAATAACAAAAAACCCAGGACAGCTAAAACTATTCTCCATTGTTTCATTAACAACAAAAAGTGATATAGTGAACTGAGGGAATAACTTGTACAGTTCTTTTGAGTTTGTGTCTTTACTTATAAATGTTGTCTGTTACACTTGTGATATTTCACCATTAGACACTGTGTTCTCTATGACTATTAAGATCTGCTATTTAAAATTGTTCCCTCCCACCTGTGTGCCCATGAGACTATTTAGCCCAGGGTTGGTAGAAAGAGAAATAATCTTTCAGTCTTGTGGAGCTTGGTAAAAATTCAAATAAACTTTTTACTCTGCACATTAATAGAAATGTTAATGCAAGGCAGTTTTCTTGCTTTGTGTTCTTATAACAAACCAGCTGAATGCCAGTTTCATCTGTTGCATATGTCCTAGTGTTTTTAAATAGGTATTCCATGCTATCATCAACATGTCTGCCTGCCTCTCTGTCTATCTATCTAAAACTGAGTTATTGGTGAGTTACTAATACCGTGTTATAAGAAGTAAGTGTTCATGTAGTAGCATCTGAAGGAATAACTGGCAGTTACAAATTAAAGGTGGAACTTAAGAATAAATATTACTTACTAAAATGAGTAAAACTTTGCTACTTTGGTTTAAAACTTGATCTTTTCTCTGCATTGCAGAGAGCACTCTTTTTCTTGGGGCAGCGGACTCATAACATATCATTATCACAGACAATGACTGCAGCACAGGGCTGTATGGGCAAGGTCTCCCTGCTCTGTCTGAGATGCCTGCTGGTTAGAGTCACTGAGCTTAGTTTTATGTTAGTGCTTTCAGAATGGCTGAAAATATTCATAATTTTTCTAGTTATTGGAAGTGCAAGAATTCTCTGACCAATTTTTTAGGCGGGAGAAGTTAATATTTCTCTTTTATTGGCCTAATGAAGGTTAGGATAGCTAATAATGATTTGATAGATGATTTTTCTAAAAACAAGTAGAATCAACTTTATTATGTTTTAGGCTGCTTTGTTTTTTATGGAATTGTTAATTTTACATTTTTAAATTTTCAGGTAACTTCGATTTTTGCACCCATAACAGCTGAAATAGCAAGTCTTGATTCAGAGAATATAGATGAAATTTTAAGTAAGTATCTTGATTTTTTTTTAAAGTATGTTTTCTGCTCTATAAATAATTACAAATAAAATTTTAGTTATCTATAGTAGATAACAAGCTGGCATTCTGGCTCATTTCACTGAGTGTATAAAAGTACTTTAGGTTTTGATTATTAGTGAAATTTCTTAAACCTGTAAGACGTTTAACTTGTTTGTTTGTTTGTCTTGGTGTAGATAGCATTTCTGACCATTCATGAGGTATCTAGTAAAGCCTGTAGTTGTCACTCTACACACTGAGTATCAAGAGCCATAGAGAAGAGCCTAGAGTTTCCTTCATTTTAATTAAATAACTTATTAATACTCCAATGTTTTTAATAGCATCCATTTAAGTTCAGTAATTGTTGTACTGACTGAATTATTTTTTGATACTGTGATTATAGATAGAATTAACTTGGGGGATATTCTGATTTTTACAGATACTAAAGAAAAGGTCAAGGCATGATTGATATGGTGGGTGATTACAATATAGGAGATTTTAAAATGTGCGCAATGTCCATAAATTCTCTTCTTTAAAAAAAAAAAAAAAAAAAAAAAAACTAAAACCAAAAATGCCATGCCATTGGTTTGCATATGACCAAAAATGCCATGTCACTGGTTTGCATTTGACCAAACCCAGAAGTATCTGAGGTGAAGAGGGAATAAAAGAACTTACATTGGTTTATGTCTGTGGAGCTTTAAATGTCAGAGGAATCCATTGCCACCTCATGAGCTCTCTAGAGCAGTATCTGTACTCCAGCCATCAGAAAGACAGAGAGCTTGCTAATCGGTTCCTGGCAGAAGCTGCTGAGCTGCACCTGATTTGCATTTCTGTAAGTTCCTGTGTGATGGTGGAACTTCTGGTCCAGAAACCAGTTTGTGAATCACAGCTTGAGTGAACTTGCAAGTGAACCAAAGATGTGAGGGGTAACGGGAAGGAGTTGGAAGTGTGCACTGTTCTCATCCCTGTCACCTTCCAGCTTCTGAAATACCTTTTGTGTATTGTTTTCATGAGTTCTAGAAGAGTTGTTTATTGTTATTATTTTTATTATTATTATTATTATTATTAAATTTACCATTTTACAGCCCATACAGCCCTTCCTCTCCTGCTCTCATGCAAGTCCCCTTAGAAGGAGAAGCCCCCCTCTGGGTGTCAAACCTCTCCAACCCTCCCCACCCCCCACCACACACACATATATGCACACATCAAGTCACTATAGGACTAGGCACATCCTCTGCCACCGATCCCAGACAAAGTTGTCCTTTTAAGGGTGTGGGATCCACAGGCAGGCAGCAGGCTCAGGGGCAGCCCCTCTCCACTTGTGGGGGACCTGCATGAAGACCAAGCTGCTCATCGCTCCGTATGTGCAGGGGCGCAGGCCCAGCCTGTGCTCACTCTTTGGTTGGTGATTTAGTCTCTAGGAGTCCCTGTCCTCTTCAGGTCCCTCAAGTTTTCTCCCAACTCTTCCATACGACTCTCTGAGCTCTGTCTGCCGTTTGGGTGTGAGTCTCAGCATCTCTTTCCATTGGCTGCTAGGTGGAGCCTCTCAGAGGACAGTTATGCTTGGTTCTTGTCTGCAATCATAACAGAATATCATTAATAGTGTCAGGGAGGAGTGATTTCTTGCCGTGGAATGGGTTTCAGTTTCGGCCAGTCACTGGTTGGCCATTTAAGTTTTTATGAGTTGGGCTCAATCAAAAGAAGAAATACTGTCTTTCTTGAGTCCTCATATTCTAAGATTCAAACAATGGTAAGGTTTTGTGTGACGGAGTATTAAGTGAGTAGGAACCAGGAAAAGTGGATTTTATAATGCAACAAGGTGGATTTCTCAGAAGGAGACATAGGTAACTGTTCAGAATTCACCTCGCAGAACTGGTTCCCAGTTACTATGTGTATGAAATATTTAAAATTGGATTATTAAATAAGTACCAGACCATCCTCCTTTGTGAGAATGGATTGCTTATGTTACATTCCTGACCAAGACTTGATTTCTTTTTTGCCTTATACTCATTTGAGACCTAGTGAAAGTATACCTGTCAATGGAGGGTGTAGAGAAAGTGTTAAGTTATATATAAGCCAACCTTATCCTTATGGATGAGTGGTAACTATTATCGTGAAGCTTTAATTGGCTGTTTATAAATGGAAAGTATCATAAAACTTGTATTTTTAAATGTCAATATAGACACAAATAACTGGTTTTGCTTTTTAATTTCAGATAATGCTGATGTTGCTTTAGTAAATTTTTATGCTGACTGGTAAGTAATCTTGTTTTAGTTTTGGGGTTGGTTTTCCTCTCCATCTCTCTTTTCTTCTTTCCTTTCCTATTTTCTCTGTACATGAGAATAGGGCACAGGTTAGAAGTCAGGATGTAGGTGTGACACGTTTGTAAGAATAATGTTGGTATTTTCCACTTGCATACTCTTTCCAGCAGGCCTGTAGTTCTTGCTCTGCACCAGATCTTGTCTTTTGTCTTTTTGTGATACCTGGTACCTTTTACTTCTTTTTACTTAAGGTTGATTGTCCCTTATCTGAAATGCTTTGGCTCAGAATTTTTTTTTTTTTTTTTTTTTTTTTGTACATAGACTTTTAGCACTTGAGTGTCTTTAATTAAAAAATCCATAGCCTAAACTATTCCACTATCTGAAACCATTTATCCTTTGCAATTTCAGACTTTCAAATTAGAAATGTTCAACTTAGGTGTTGTTTTGTAATCTGTGGTACCCTACCAAACTGACTTTGAGGGCATAAACAGTGTCTTATTAGTATTCCCAGAATCTAGAACATAAGGTTGAAGTCTGCTAAGGAATGTGTGATGGAGACAGGAAGAAGGGAGAATTAACTGAAGAGTAATTGAAACGTAGGCATCATTGTTTTCATCCACTCCCTAAAAGGTTTATTATCTGGCAGCTGCCACCTCTCTGTTTGGGCCATGGCGCTATAGTTTCCTGTGATAGTCTCCTCCACTGGTTTTCTGTGCCTCTAGTCTTACATATTTCCACAATAGTCTCTGCAGTAAAGGGCAGAGTTAATATATTATGGATTTATATATTTTCATATTATGTAGTTTTACAATATTCTCTGCAATATAAGGCAGATTTCTTCCCTATAGTGCAGATTAATTGCGTTCATGCTGTACCTTAAATCTTCTTAATTTTGGGGTTAAAGTGTAAGCCCCTTGCCTTGACCTAGAAGGCCCCTCATGTTGCACTTCTTTCTTATTCTGCTTTCATATTCTGCTTGCCACTCCAAGTTTTTCTCAGTCTCTGTGAAAATGTGTGCTCTCACACTGTTCTACTGCTGTCTTCCCAACCTGGGGGATCACCTCTTGTTCTTTCTCCCTTCTCCTCTTGTTAGCCACCTTTCAAATCCTAGGTTAAGAGCCACTTTTTTTCCAGTCATCTTTATATATTGGTGTTCCTACCCTCTTCTTAAGTCAGATTAGGAAACCTTATATATGTCCAGTTTGCAATAATACAGCATATGAGTTTTTAATTTTACTATTGTGTAGAAATTGTATCCATTCAATAGAAACTGAACTTTAAATTGTGACTCTGCCTTGGCTGGTGAAATGCAGTGTGTATTCCGCCTGTGGCAGACTGTGATGACAAGGTCTAGCTGCCAGGCAGACAGGGGGTCATGAATGTGAAAAACAAATACTTTGCACTGTGTTGTTTCTGAGCTGTGCTGTGTGAAGGATAGGTATAGTTAATGCATTTATTCCGTAAGATATTTTCTTTTCCTTTCTTTTTTTAAAAAGATATTTATTTATTTATTTATTTATTTATTTATTTATTTATTATATGTAAGTACAATGTTGCTGTCTTCAGACACACCAAAAGAGGGCGTCAGATCTCATTACAGATGGTTGTGAGCCACCATGTGGTTTCTGGTATTTGAACTCAGGACCTTCAGAAGAGCAGTCAGTGCTCTTAACCGCTGAGCAATCTCTCCAGCCCCTTAAGATATTTTCAGTTCACATTAGATTCCTTGGACTTAGTCCTTTTTAAAGTCAGGAAGCATCTGTATTTCCCATAGCCATTTTGCATTGCCCAGGCTTACCCAGCTGAGGCCCTATTCCCAAATACCATCTTTGCTTTGTGGAGATAGTTATCATAACTGTACTTTAAAATGTCATCCTTATGCATTTAAATTCCTCATAAGCGCATAAGGGTGACTCCTGATTGAATGCACAGATGTTTGATGGTAGTGTTTAAAGAACTTTAATAAAAAGCTAAAGATACACAGAAAAATACTGTTTATAGATGTATAATGGAGCTATAATGTTTAAGGCAAATTAGAATTAATATTAGTCATAACATTTGGTAGAAAATTATCTAGGCCAAACTTTGCAGATAAGGAGGCTGAGATCTAGAGTAGCAAAGTACTTTGCCAGGATGACCTGATCAGACTGCAGCACAGGGCAAATTAGAATACAATTTTGTTGACTGAGGAACTCTGAGTACATGCTGAAACTTTGTTACAAAGTATGAATTGGAAAAGTGGACTGTAGCAGTTACTTGAGAAAACATACCACCTAAAGAATGTCTTCCACTGTTAATGGTGAATGAGTGCTCCTTTTTTTAATGGTGAAAACTCGAGTAATTTGCTGATAGGCTTGCTGTGTTTGCTTTCAAAGGCTAGACTTTGTTCTCTTAGGTGGCTCTTATGTAACTGCCTAGAACTACTGTAATGCCTCAGAGGAGTGAACTACAGTAGGTGTTTAGTGAAGCCTGGAATGTGGCAAGCTCCACATATATTGTTATAAGGCTTAGAATTGCCCTGCAGGTAGGTATTGCAGTTCCTATTTTAGATTTAGAAAGTTGAGGTTCATGAAGACCTTCTGCTTAATAAGTGGTGGATCTGGGATTTCAAGTGAGGTGTGTCTAAATCTAAAGCTTATTTCTTTCCCATGAAATCATAATTGTAAATGACACCAAGGTGTCTCTATAAGACTTTTACATTTTTAGTTGATTTTGTTAAGGATTGTTTAAGCCCTAGTCTGGAAATTATGTTCAGAAGAACATGAAAGACTTAATAGATCTGTTGGTTTTGTTGTGTTACCTGTGTAAATGTAGCATTTACATGCACATGAAGGTACACTGATATTAGAATTGACCTGTTATTTCATTTTCTCATTTAAATTTTTGGTAGTTAAACTCTACTATTTTAAGTATGAATCTGCTTTAAAACTTAAATGGACAGCACAACTGGACAGTCCATTGATAGGAGTCTTTCCTTGCTCCTGAGCCAGACTCCTTCCATCGGTTCTTTACTAGGCCACATCCAAAGTTCTCAGAACCACAGTCAAACCTTACCTGTGCCTTCTTCTGCCCTCTACCTAGTCTATTTTCAGAAAAATTTAAGTACTCACAGACCTGGGGTTCCAGTTGCTCTAGCTTTTGAATTTATCAGCTTGCTCATTTAACAGACATCTATTGAACGCTTATTAGAATATGTAGTCAAATAAGACACGGTCCATGATGTCCACAGACCCTTCCTACCTATCCCAGATGGTAAAGAGGAAAGAACCACTTGAAAACAAGAGTCTGAAGATACAGATTGTGTCTCCTTGATATATTCTAGGACATCTCCTTAGGAAGTCAGGTGAGTAGGCTAGAGAGAGATACAAGAAGAAATAGGGAGGAGGTGTAATTCTGCATCCTTGCATATATGCTTTACTGGATTGTTGCCAATATGTGTAAGATCACACATGGATTATGGGCTTCCTCAAGAAACT
The DNA here is from genome assembly GCF_947179515.1 of Apodemus sylvaticus. NCBI lineage: Eukaryota > Metazoa > Chordata > Mammalia > Rodentia > Muridae > Apodemus > Apodemus sylvaticus. The sequence continues at coordinate 61,609,886 of NC_067474.1, read as the reverse complement.
GTCTTGGTACATAAGGGCAATTACCGTGTTTCACCATAGTTTCCTTTTCCCATGAAGTGTCCATTTTTCCCAGCCAGTTGTATGTGTCTTTTCTTTCCCTCTCAGGTCTATTTAATCACCCACACTAAGTCTTTCTGAAGTGGTTGGCCTAATGAGGGGCAGTTAGGATTAGAAGTAACAATTTCCTTGAGTAATTTTAGCTATTTTGCCTGACTTCTAAATAGGTGTGGGAGGGAAACATGGTCAGGAAGTCTTTAGGAATTTTAATATTTGCTTCTGGACATAGTAGGTTTATATGTTTATAGATACAAAGGCCTATTTTAATGTGTGGATATATTTTGAAGAGAAAATACTAATTATATGTCATGTATTCTTTTATAAGAACTGTTTTATTTAGTATATTAACTTGTGTATGAGATTGATGAAGTAGCCACATGTCTGTAATAAACTAAGAATATAATAAACTAATGAAGTAGCCAGCATTTGCAACAAACTCAGAGTTCCAGTAACATGGAAACGTACTCATTGTCCAGAGAAACTGATTTCTTTTTTATGTAAGCACTCAAATCTTAGCAGTGTAGATCAGAGGTGTACTGCAGGCATGTGTCATGATCTCAGGGATTCATAGCCATGTGCCACGACACTGGCAGTTACTCCTAAGGCGGAGCAACAGACCAACTTGATACCTTACATACCTCACTCACACAGTATTGAGTTAAGAGTACATTCTTAGAATTCAAGTTGTTTCCCTCTCATTCACTGACAGACTTCAGAAACAGGATTAAATTGAAGGTGTGATTGTCTCACACGTTGTTTATTGAAGGATACTAAACATCAATGAGTGATAACTGAAGTAAGATTCCGTGCCTTCTCAGTTTTCCTGCTAATTGGTGTGCTTGTCTGTGTGTAGGTGTCGTTTCAGCCAGATGTTGCATCCAATTTTTGAGGAAGCATCTGATGTCATTAAGGAAGAATATCCAGATAAAAATCAAGTAGTGTTTGCCAGAGTTGATTGTGATCAGCACTGTAAGTAACTGAGCAGGAAGTCTGGAAGAAACTGTCCTAACCCTCCTCTGCACATGCACAAACTTTTTTCTTTTTTTCAAATGCCCTGGTTTCAGTGAAGATGAAATCTAAAAGGGATTGGGACCTAGGAAACATTTCTAATATCTCATCTTTTATGTCTTTTTAACTCCATGTTGCCTATGTAACATTTGTGGGATTTTGTTTTGTTTTAATTAAAATACAGCAGTTCAAATATATAGGTAGCAAATTATAACTAACTACATTTTCTACCAAAGCAAATGCTAATATCAATAAATATAATTGAACTATAGTTTTGGAAGACAAATGGTGATTTTTGTTACTCTGAGAAGCATGCAAAAACATAATATTCAATTTAAATAAGACTAAAAAATGGTGCACGTTTAAAATAAGACAGTGCCAGGTTTTTGTGTTTTTATTTGTTATTTTAAAGATTCTGTGGAGTGTGGCTATGTATTTGAAGTGTAATTGGCTGCAATTACTATTAAATTATTTTAAAAAAACGTTGGTTAGTCTCTCTAAAAATCTATTTTCTTGAGTTTTGCTTGTCTGTTTGGAATGCACTGTGTAAACTCTCTGCTTTTTAATATAGTGGTATTTTCTAAGTTGAACTAATGAGCTAGCAGTCCATGCTCCTCCCAGGTGCTCCATACCTAGCCTTCCCTTCTCAGAGCACCAAATGAGCTGCCCTAGGCAGACCTCCTGTTGAATGGAGTCTTAGCTCATCCTAGCATCAGCTGCACTATGAGTTCAAGTCAGCACTTTCTCTTTCTTGTGCTCTCAGTTGTAGAGACTTAACAACTTACTAATCTTTATATGTCATACATTTGACAGTTTCTAGAAAACAAACAACTCATTAAAAGCTTGGTTGTATTGAGTTCTTCGAAAGTTACTATATAAAAAGTCATCTCCTATTCTGCAAATTTCCTGTCTTTTATACTTGATCTACTGATTGCTGTTATTCTGCTCTTGAACATGTGGTCGGTCAGTCAGTCTGTCTGTCTGTCTGTCTGTCTTACTGACTCCATTTTTCCAGACCCCCCCCCCCAAAAAAAAAAAAAACAGAAATAAAGTGACTTAACCAGTGGTGCACAGCTTAGTATACATTGTCGGAATTACAATCCTGATCTGACCAAATGCCTCCACAGAGCAGCTTTCTTCTCTGTCCCTTTCAGAGAGCACTTTGAGGATTTGCTGGCACTGCTCAATGCTGTATACAAAAGCCTTTTCTAACAGCATCTCATTTCCAACTGTCAGAAGCCATATGCCGCATTTCTGTCTGCTAGGATTCACTGCTGGATTAAATGAAGAGGGCAATAAAATGTAGTTGGAAGCACAGGTGATGGCTCCGCACGGCTTTCCTCCTGCCCTCTCACTGACAGCAGCCATGCTTGCTGTGGGCTCAGAGTTCAGATCTTCGTATTCTTTTCATACTTAATTAGACATTACAGTGCAAATGAGTCTCTTGAGTCCCTACAGCAGTGATTTTGAATCATTGTGCTTGCAAACTCACAATCATAGGCCAAGGATTAGTTATTTCTATGATTGGACTGACTATGTACATCATTTATGCTATATTTTAAAGATAACTTTTAAAATAAATCACATTATTATAAGTTTCTTGTTATTGAGGAACTTTACCCGTATAGCCATAGTTCAGATGTTGTTTTTAAGCCATTATTATCTACTCATGAAAGTTATATCTGCAGTGTTAAGTCCTTAGGTTTCTTGTTTGGATAACTTTTCTTTTAAAAGGTAGAACTTATTGGCAATTTACTTACGTTTTGTGGTGTTTTCACCTTTTTGTGTTTTCTTTAATTTTGTAAGATGTGCTCTACTCTTCCTAGCTTGTATTGAGGGAGTTCTGAGCTGGGGCAGCGTGATGCAATTGGCACGTGAACCCTGAGTTTAAAATGGAACAGTGTGGGCTTGGATAGATGGCTTACTCCATGGTTTACCTCCACAGCTAAGATTCTCGCCATCTTGTCAAATTCTCATTGTTCCTTTTATGGACTTTGCACCCCAGCTGCTCGCACCTTTAGCCGATCCCTTTTTTGGTCATTTTCTAAAGTTTTATGTAAATAGAGTCACATAGCATGTATGCTTTTCTTCTCTTTTTGCTCAGCTTCATTATTTTGAGATTATACCATGTTGTACACTGTTATTATTTTAAGGGTTTTTGTTTTTGAGACAGGGTCTCACCGTGTAGCCCTGGCTGGCCTCAAACACATAGATATCACCCACCTCTGACTTTGGAGTTCTGGGATTAAAGGCATGAACCACTGTGCCTGGTTCTAGGTGATAGTATTGAGCTTGAGAATGTTTTAATGCATTCACATGACAGTTGTATATTTTTGATAAAGTATCTATTAAAATTGTACACATTTTTGTTGGATTATTTTCCTACCGTGTGTGGGGGTTTATATGAGTCTTAATCCTGTTTTAAATGTAATATTTTCTCCCGTTCTGCTTGGTGCCTCTTTTTTAATTGTACAGAATACCTGTAACATACAGTTGGCCCCCAGACTGTGCTTCTTTATAGCTCCAGTAGTGTTACATGTGTTTGCCTTGTTTTTTACCCAGTCTCAGGATCCTCTTATCTTGTGAAACGCTGTAGGTCTGAAACAGCAACATCTCACTTCTAACCCTCAACCCTTGCCAACTGCCATTCTGCTTTCTACTTCTAGAGCATGAGCATTCTAGATATTCTGCTTATGTGGAATTGGACAGTATCTTTGTTGTTGATTTTGCTTAGCATGATAAAGATCTTCCCTGTGGAGATCTTTAATAAAGCAGCTCTCTGAGATACTCCTTGTTCATATTGCTTTATTTGGTGGAGGAAGTCAGCCGCATACACGTTATTCAAACTGATCTAGGAATCGCATACACCTTGGGGGAAGGAATACCCAGGAAGGGAAGGTCATTGGCTGAAGGCTTAGGGTACCAAAATACCTCATTAGCATGGAGAAACATTGTAGGTATTTATGCAGTGTGACTGAGTGCCCAGGAATACTCAGTAGGGTGTCATGGTTACATGTTCCAGGGCAGGTACAGACACAGGTAGGAATAAGCTTATGCTGTTCTCAAATCTGAGACTCCTAGAATCTGAGCTCACTCAGACTTACCAGTTCTTATGCCTGGGTAGCATAGTTCCACATGCCCTACAGTCAAGACTAGTTCCTTGTCAAGGTACTTGTTACAATTTTTCTTTTAAAGTGGAATATTCCAGTGTTTATTAGAAGTGTATAACATATATAATAATGAAAGTTAATGAATCTAGTTCGCAAAATATTGTACTGTATTAAAACGTAAAGGAAATACATTTTTTTGGTTTGGATTTATTCAAGTAGCCAAAATCACTGCTTAGCATGTAGTCCTTACTAAGTAAAAAAGGATTTACTGTAATTGATCAGATAGCCAAGACAACTACTGAGCGACTAATGGGTAGGCAGTAAGTATATGCAGTGTGGATATGCAAGATAAAGGAAGACTAGTGCACCAGTAGGAGGAACTAAGACATGACATTTTACCATGCCATTCAGAATGGTGTCCAGTTTCATAGTTTAATTTATTTCTTGAATTTTTATATAGTATTTTTGGCTACAGCTGACTATGAATGTGAAACTATTATATAGCACATCTTGTTATTCCATCATCTTACATTTCTGTTAGTATTGCATAAGTGTTTCAGTTTTCTTACATTTTTCCTAACAGTATGTGTACTGTTATGATATATATACTAATTTTTTGAGAGTACCTATTATGTAATGGGTGTGAGGTGATATGGTTGGTTTGCATTTCCTAAAGCTTACTGATGTTGAATATCTTTATATATGCTTGTTGGTATTTAAAGAAATAATCATTTACATCCTTTACTCATTTATTACATTAATTTTTATTTTCTTTTTGTTATTGAATAGCCAAAGCTCTTTATATATTCTGGATCACATACATGATTTTCAGGTATTTTTGTCATCTTGCAGATTGTCTTTTTAGTTTGTTGGTCATGTCTTCATGCATAGTTTTGTTCCCTCAATCTTGTTGTAGTCTAATTTATCAGTTTTTACATAATTTTTTTGCCCATGTTTTAGGTATCATAGCTAAGGATTCATAGCAAATCCAATGTCAGTAAGTTCTCCTATACTTTAATAGCTTTCCAATCTTAGGCCCCACGTTTAGGAATTTGGTACTTTTTGACGTAATTTTTGTGTGTGGAATAAGGTAAAAGTCTAGCTTTATTTTTGAGCATGTAAGACACCCAGGCTGTCTGGAACCATTTGTTGAAGCAATACCCTCCTGCTCCGCTTAGATGGTGCTGATTTGCTTATGGAGCCACAGTCAGCGACAGTGTGTGGTTGTTTCTTTCCAGGCTCTCTCTTCTGTACCGTGATCTGGGACAGTTTTACTGTAGCTCTGTGGTAACACTGGAAACGTGGAAATGGGATGCTTCGGCTTTGCTCAGGATTGCCATTTGCTGTTGTTTCCAGTCTTTGTTACACTTGTTTTCTTTTCATGTGTTGTACATGCCACAACATACATGTGGAGGTCAGAGGACAACTTGGCACGATCAGTTCTCTCCATCCACCAGTAAGTCCTGGGGATTAGATTCAAGGCACCAGGCTTGCTTACAACACCTTTATCTTGACCCTTTCCCTTTACACAGTTTTAAAGGTAAAATATACTTAGCTTATTTCCCCCTTCTCCCTCTACCCCTCTGTCCCTCTAATTCCCCCGCATGCCATTCATGGCCTCCTTTTCTTTAATTATTGTTACTTACATATGTGCAAAAATATATGTGCAATTGCTGAGTGTGTTGAGGGCTTAGGGTTGACCATCTGATGCTGGACAACTAGTTACGGAACTCAGCTCTGAGGAAGATTAGTTTTCCTTCTTTGAAGTGTCATTAATTGCCTGTAGCTCTTTGTCTAAGGAATGGGGTCCCATGAGTATCCCCTTTCTGTGATAGTATGTCTATTGATGTTTTCATTGTTTAGGTCTTGTTTAGGCAGCCATATTGCTCTAGCTATCGGATGTAGCTTCCTTGTTGTTTCTAGGAGACCATCTCACAGCAGATTTCCTAGTTCTTTGGCTTTTACTACTTTTCTGTTTCCTCTTCTGCAGTGTTACCTGGGCTTTAGATGTAAGAGCTATGTTGTAGTTGTAACCATTGCCCTTTGGTTTGTTTGTTTGAGAGGGTCCCTGGGACTTAATTTGTAGCCCAGCATCAGGTGGTCAACCCCCAAAATCAAACACATACAAGAAACTTTCAACAGACTCAGCACATTGCATTTGTATATTTTTGTACATGTATAGCCCAGCCTTGAATTAGTAATCATCCTATTTAAATCTCCAAAGTGCTGGGATCGTAGACCTGTGGCACAACATCTAGTTTAAGTGGCTTTGGAAGGGCATGTCCTGAATTTACTTGTTGGCAAAAAACCTCTTGCCTCTTTTTTCACTAACTGCCTTAGCGTCTTTGTTGACGTGGACTGCCCCTGTCCTATGACTCTCTGTCTGGTCCTTTTGTACTGTTGATCTAGTCTCTATTTATCTTGCATGCTGTGGGTTGTTATAGCTTATGGAAGGTCTGGACACCAGGCGGTGTAGATCTTCCAGTTGTGCTTGTTCTTTCACAGTGGTTTTGACTGTTTGAGTGGGATTGGATTTCCATGAGTCCTAGAGTCAACTTGTTGGTTTCTGACAACAAAAAGAGATCCTGGGTTTCTATTTAGAGTTAACTTCCTTGAGACCAGTTTGGGAAGAGTTATTATTTTAGTAATCTTAAGTCTTTGATCCACAAATATTCTTAATCTTTCAATATATTTAAATACATTCAGTTTCAGCAATTTTTTTCTCATTTTCCACTCTACATATATTGCTTTGATACTCTTACAACCTGCATTAGACTATTTTACTTTTCGATTGATTGCATGTGTGCATGTGTGCATGTATGTGTATGTTTCCTTACTCACCTGGCTCTACCCCCGCCATCCTCTGTTACTACACTGTCAACGTCCTCGGTACTCTGACAGATGCCACAGCTCTCCACTGATGTCCAGCTACGGTAGTGATTCATTAGATATTGGCTCTTTCTGACCATTTTTTAAAAAACCTTTATTTTTCAGAATCTAGGCAATTCCAAGAAGTATTGGTTATATAATTTGTAGAATATTTTTCAGTTTGGGTTTGTCTAGGTTCCTCCCACACCAGGCTTTGCACAGCATTTTCAAGATTTGTTTTTGTTTTCATTTTTCAAGGCAGGGTTTCTCCGTGTTGCCCTGGCTGTCCTAGAACTTGCTTTGTAGACCAGGCTAACCTCAAACTCACAGAGATCTGCCTGCCTCTGCCTCCTGAGTACTGGCATTAAAGGTGGGTACCACCACTGCCTGGTGTGAGATGTATTTTTAACTATGTCTTAGTTTTTGATACTGTTATAAATGGCTTTGGCTTTTACACTTAAAATTTTTGCATCTTTTGTTAATATGTAGGGATTGAAATTGTATTGCTTTGTAGATGGAATTTAATTCTAGCAGGTTTTATATAGAATTTGCATGGCTTTCTAGTAAAAATTATTGTGCTCTATTCAAATAAAGTCAGTTTTCCTTCCTGTGGTCAGTATTTCCTTATCATTCTGTACAGACAAGTTTGTGTACTCGCTGCTTTGGGATTCTTTTTGTGGAGTCAGAGGATCCTTTTCCTAGCAAGGTGCTTTGAGAATCAAGTTGTCATCCTGACTCTGCACATCTCATTCTATTAGTCTCCGTTAGGTATTCTGGGAGTCTGCTCTGACCTGTCACGGCTTCACCCTGTCTGTCTTGTTCTGACTCAACTGCTTCACTAGGACATCTCATCTAGAGTCATGGTGGTGTGTACTGGAGAGGCTCCTGTGAAAAGCCTCTAGTTAAATCAACTGGTGAGCCTGCTCATTGAGTGCTCATGTGGATTTCGGCTTGTTCTTACATATATTGCCTCAGCTGTGGTCGCCACCAGCCTTTGAGTTAGCTAGTAGTATTTATTTAACAAGAGCACAGATGCATATTCTCTGTAATGACATGTGACAGGTCCTAGAGATACACCAACAAACTGAAGTTGAAGTAACATACATTTGTATGCTGTGATAACTTCTTTGAAGGGGCAGTATTAAATATTGTGATGTATTATATTAATAAGTATAGCTTACTCTGATGGGCTAGGGAAGCCTTCTCTGAGGATATGATATAAAACCTGAAGGAAAAGTAGTACTTCTGTTGGTTTATGCCTGTGAGGACAATTTCACTATGGTGTGGCAGGGATGCATAGAGTTGAGATCTCTCTGAGCTGAATCTTGTGTATTCCATTTGGGGAACTTTTTGTAAATGCTATGTTATACTTTTTTAATCAGTCTACTTTAAGATTGATGATGAAGCAATAGAAGGAGCGGTCCTTGGCCCTATGAAGGCTCAATAGATGCCCCAGTGTAGGGAAACTGAGGGAGGGGAGAGGGGAGGGGGTTGGGTGGAAGAACACCCTCATAGAAGCAGGGGGAGGGAGGATGGGTTAGGGGTCTTTCTGGGAGGGGGTAAACTGGGAAAGGGAATAATGTTTGAAATGTAAATAAAGAATATATGAGAGAGAGAGAGAGAGAGAGAGAGAGAGAGAGAGAGAGAGAGAGAGAGAGAGAGAGAGAATGTCCAGAAGTAGGTGGCCCTTAGTCCCAGGGAAGTTTGATGCCCCAGCATAGGGGCAGGAGAGTGTGGGTGGGTAGGGGAGCACCCTCATACAGGCAAATGGAGGGGGGGTGGGAGATGTGGGATAGGGGGAGGGGAAGTCGGGAAGTGGGATATCATGGAATGGTGGGTTGGTCAAAGTGGGATATCGTTTGAGATGTAAAAGAATGGAATGATAAATTAAAGAAGAAATTGCTTAAAAAAAGATTGATGATGAAGATTATAAAGTTGAGAAACACAGAATTACAAGCCAGTATAGAAATAAAATGGCACTTAAAAAAAATAAAGCATCACAGGAGTACTTTAAAGAAGTTCTTGGGAAGGCAGTGTACCTACTCACCCCTTAAGGCAGGTGGAGAAGGAAGTCTTCTCGAGAAGGTGCCCCCTTTTTGCCATTTTTTTTTCTTGGTTTATCTTGCAAATTCATTTCAGTACGTATTTTAAGGAGCCACTTCGTTTGCTGCTTGTCTTTCCTTCTGTCTCCTCTCCTACACACCGGCCACTCAGGCAGCATTCTGTTCCTTATGTGCCCTTAGGAAGGACATTGTGTGACAGGTACAGTTCCGTGCTGAGAACGTAGAGGTCAAGTAGTTCCAGCCAGTTGGCGCTTGCATCTCAGGTATGAGCACACATGCCCTTGTTTCTCTTCCGCTGCTCTCCTCTGTACAGCTGAAAGGTTCAGTAGATGAGCTGCACTTTCATCGGGAAACCCACCAGCTGTTTAATTTTAGTGCAATCCCAATGTAGAACTTGTATTTCACTTTTAAGGTCCTACAGTTCTTCATTTGCTATACTCATTGTAGGAAATGGATGAACTATAAGGGACATAGGGGAAGGAAAAGGGAAACAGCAAAGTCATGTCTGCTAGAAAAGAGACAGAAATTGAGCTCAGTCCCAGCTGATTCTGTCCTCAAGCAGACAGAAGAACAGGTGTCCTTTCTGTCCTACAGAAGAGCAGGATGTCAGGTCCTGTTTTTGCCATTATTCTGACAGTTACCCTCCTCTTCTCTGTCTACAGGACTTGAAAAAACTTTTTTGTTGTTGTTGTTTGTTTTGTTTTTCCTTTTTTTTATTGGATATTTTCTTTATCTACATTTCAAATGTCATCCCCTTTCCCGGTTTCCCCCCTCCAGGAAATTCCCTATCCCATCCTCCTTCCCCCTGCTTCTATAAGGGTTTTCCTTCACCCACCCCACTCCCACCTCCCCACCCTCAATTCCCCTACTCTGGGGTATCTGTCAAGCCTTCATAGGACCCAGGACCTCTCCTCCCATTGTTGCCTGACAAGGTTCTCTGCTACATATACAGCTGGAGCCATGTGTATTCCTTGGTTGGTGTCTTAGTCCCTGGGAGCTCTGGGGGGGGGGGTCTGTTTTGTTGATGTTGTTGTTCTTCCTATGAGGTTGCAAACCCCTTCAAGTCCTTCAGTCCTTTCTCTAACTCCTTTGTGGACCCACACTCAGTCCAATGGTTGGCTTTGAGAATTTCCCTCTGTATTTGAAGGGCTCTGGAGACAGCCATATCAGGCTCCATTCAGCAACCATTTCTTGGCATCCACAATAGTGTTGGGGTTTGGTGACGTATATGGGATGACTCCCCAGGTGGGACAGTTTCTGGATGACCTTTTCCTTTAGTCTCTGATCTACACTTTATCTCCATATAATATGGAGATAAATAGGGAAAACTACATCTTTAATCAAGATATATGCTGTTGTGCATCCCTTAGCTGGGGTGGCAAGAGTCTCAGCTTCTTATATTATACCAAAGAACTACAAACCGAAACATGTTTTTGGTGTATATGCTATTTGTTGGGGATTTTAAGGCTCTTCTAATAGTCTGTCCTATGGAAACAGGAGTAATATTGGAAGTAGTTACATTAGATATAATGATAGATATAAAATACAAGCTAGGTGTGGTGGCATTTATGTTCAAACTCAGCATTCGGAGGCAAAATCAGATGAATCTCTGCCGGTTCAAACCCAGCCATATAGATTATTAGCCTGCACTGGGAATCCCAGGCTATGCATCCAGACTAGGATACATAGTAAAACATTGTCTCAATAAATAAGTAAAATGTGAGCCTTCTAAGAGTATGGGCCTCATTTCTGTAGTGGTCCTTCCCAACCATCTCTGGTATCTAGCAGGTAGCCTCGTTCCCTTGTGGAATAGATGAATGGATTATTGAATGCCCACCAGTAGCTGGGGCATGACAGATGCACTGGTACTTTAAATAGATTATCTCAGGTCTCTAACAGTACATGTGAGGAGTTTTCTGTATTTTTCCACATCTAACTCTTCATTGATCATAAGGAACTATTTTACCTCTACATGCAGAAATTATGGTGTGTGTTACAAATAAAGAAAATTCATTCAGAATCTCTCATGACATTTGCCAGCTGAGTCAGCATTTCCATGTTTCCATGAGTAACTGTACACATTGAGTGTTGCCAGCGCCCTTAATTAAGGGATTGTTACTCAGCTCTCTCTACAAGTTTCTGTAATATGTCAACACTTTCCTGTTTGACCTGCTTGAGAATTTGCTTTATTCTAAATTAAAACATCACTGCTGATTAAGTGGATTTTATTCAAGGTCAGCAAGATAGAAACTAAAATATTAATAGTGTTTTTTCTATAGAGGCTAGAAATAGTTAATAATGGTGGCTGAATTGCAAGTGATTCTGTTTTCTTTATAGTTTTTTTCCCAAAAGCTTTTGTCATTATGCATATTTCATATATGCATGTGTATGTGTGTGTGCACATGCTTCAGACATACTCTTGCCTCTACTGTGGAGCATGCCATCTGCAGTCTCCTCATTTGAGAGTGTGGGAATAGAATTCACCATGCTGATGGCAGTGCTGCCTTTCTGTCTGGAAGGTCCAGTCAGTCTGCCCCTGGTGGTACCAGGTTCTCTGCTGACCTCCAGTGGCTAGAGTCTGTATGGCATTTAGCATGGACCCTCAATGTTTGTTGGTCAGTGCAGAATCATTTACCCTCCCATTAGTGTTTTTGGAATGTTCTGTCCTTGAATTAGACAATATGCTACCATATACTTAAGGTATTTTTATCTGTCTGTCTTCCAGTGCTACTTGAGCCTTCCTTACTTAAAATTAAAATTAAGCTTTTATTATAGCTGTATATAAATCCTGCATAAAGAACACAAAATATAATTGGTTCATGTGTGTAAGACAGCATTCTGTTGGTCCCGGTTTAAAAAAAAAAAAACTTGGAAAATAAACAACATATAGAAAACCACCCAGCACTGCATTACTTGGGGAAAGTAAGCCTCAAGGTCACTAAATTTTTCTGTCTAGAGTTTTATTTTGATGGTGTTTCTTGAGGAGGATGTTTGATTTAGGGCACCATGGTTTGAGAAAAGGAAAAGATAGGGAAACAGCAGTAGCCCGTCTCCAGGATTCTGCAGTGAGAACTTTCTGATGAAACCATTCCTCCTTAGAGTGACTGGATAATAGTAGTGGGCCATAGATGGGTCAAAAGCATGACATACTTGCCCATTTGTAACTTTCCTGGGTGAGGCAGGTAGGAGGAATTCATCAAGAAAAACTTAGTGACCATTGAAGCAAAGTACATGCTAATTTTCCAGTCAGGAAGTTGTTAACCTCCTGACATTTTCTAATTCCTTTGACATCCATTTTAACATTTGATCTATCTAGTTAGTTTTTAAAACAGCATTTATTATACCCCTGAAGTCATTCTTTGTTACATCGTTAAAATGTTAAGTTGTAATTATCTCAAAATCACTTTTGGCCAAAGCTTATGAAAAGTCACCTTTATGTCTGAATTTATTGATCAATGTAATTTTAAGGGTTTTACTTCTTAATAAAAGTTACCTCATTGTGCAGCATACCTGCTGCCATGATGTTTGAGAATTAATTCATTGACTAGTTTCCTAATCGTCTTCAAATATTAGCTAAATTTTTTCCTCATAATCAGATTTTCAAGGCAGCCTGATGGTTATAATGACTGAATATGGAAACAGGCTCTGGCCGCCTATGCCAGGAGTGCTGCAGCAGTTCTTTATAGTGCTTCTGTTACTTTTGGGTGAATATTTTCAAAGTCCAAACCCATAGCTATCTGGCCAAGCTATCACAAACAGGATAGCATTCAAATGTTGTTAATAGAACTGCAGACCCTCAGGGTCTCTCTGATCTTACTATCTTCTGCTGTATAAAACCTTTTTCTAATAGTGTATTAAGTTTTCATTACACTCACTGATGGGAAACAAGAGAGACCAAACCTGTGAATGCAGTTTGATTAGGTAGGAAGGGCTTGGGGAGAATCTAGGAAAGGTTAGGCGAGAGGGGTGAAAATGATCCAAATACATTGTATGAAATTCTCAAAGAACTAATTAAGATGTTATTTTACAAAAAGAAAATTGAAAGCATTATTTTGTCTCTAGTAGAATCTTTTATTGTCCATTTTCAAACTGATTCTTATATTGGAAATTTAAAATAACTCCACTCCTATTAGACTAGTCATTTTTGTGCTAGTCTGTCACGTATCATTCTGGTCAGACCCTTGTAAAATAAAGACTAGATATGTTCACTCCTTGCTGGAAGCTTAGACACTCACCTAATTCATGTTAACACTGACTGTACACCTAAGTTGTCCGTGACAGGATTTTTGTAGGGCTTGATATTTTCAGTTTAAATTTTGAGGATTTGGTTTTGGTTTTGCCAATATGGTGGACAAAATTTCATCTGGTACTTTAATCAATAACTTCCTGATTACAGCTGAGCATGTTTTTATGTTTATTGACCACCTGTGATTCATAAATTGAACAATTTCTTTAGTTCACTTTTTTTGATGGTCCTTTTAAAATGCAGTTTTCTTTGTTTTATTTTTATCCATATGATCATTTGTTTCTTGTGTATATTACAAGTACCTCTCTTCTAGTTTGTCATAAAAACCCATGGTCTTGCCAGATATGATAGTGCATACAAGTTGGTGGATCATGAGTTCAAGGCTAATCTGGGCTACAGAGCAAATCTGAGGGCAGCCTGGGTTGCACAGTGAGGCCATGTTAAAAAACAAAGCAAAATTTTCTTTTCAACCTCAAAGTGCTTTCTTGTCTATATGGGACTCCAAAATCTGTCAAGCCTCTTGGCAGCATGTGATCCTTGACTCGGGGTTACCAGCTCCATGCCTGAGTAAACATTGTCCCCTAAGCATCCCAAGGCTAGAGCAGCCTTCCTGTTTTCTGCCTGCTTCTCCTCAAGACCCATCCTCCTATCATCTCCTGTGTTGCCTGGCACTCAGTAAGAGCATGCTCTTTGAGACTATGCTTGGTGTCTCGGGGGCCCTGGACCCTTCCAGGCTCCTCTGCTGGGTTAGGTGTGTTGTCTGTGAAAGGCTTAATGGCTTCTGTCTCTCTTGCTTTTGCAGGAGTAACACTGAGTCCTAAACAGCAACTGCCAATTTAATTTCCAACAGGAAACCTCTAGGGAAGAATGTGGCTGTGATCTTGACTCATTTAGAAAGGGTCTTTTCTTTGGGGGACATATCAGTTTATTTAGTCATTGTGGGTTTTGTGGTTTTTGATACCTTTAAAACTATACTTTTTTTAAAAGTCCGATTTTTGCTAGTTATTATAGTGAAGCAGTAGATGTCTGCTACCTGCTCTCCTGCCTGGCAGCGAAGCACTGGCTGTAGATTGGCAGGCTAGTTCTTTAAAGTGTAACTATGTCCCTGCCAGCATATCACACCAAAAGCTCTAGGTCAGTGGCAAAGCTTTTAATGTTTCATCAAGTTATTTGGTATTTATTTAAATACCTATCAGATAAAGGAAGTTATTCACTTCTATTTTTGAAGTGTGAATGGATGTTGAATTGAAAGGTTTTCTGCTCCTTTTGAAGTAATACAATATTCCTTTTTTAGGGTTGTGAGTTGTTTTAACTGATTTTAAAATATTAATCTAAACTAAAGTGCTAGGCTAAGTCCAGCTTGATCTCGACATATTCTCCATGGCATACAGGGCTAAGTTAAGTTTGTCAGCGTCTTTGATAATTGTACGCCTGTTTTTAAGTTTAGTGTGGACTTTTCTCTGTCCACAATGCATGCCCTCATCCATTTTCTTAAAAAAATACCATGAAAACATAAACGAGTCGAGAAGTAATTCATCTATTTGTATTTGCTGGAATATTTTACATGACATTTCTGGCTCCTAAGACTTTTTCTAGTATTTGCTAAATGATAGTGGCAAGGAATGAAATTTTTTTGTGTGTGTTGCAGGGGCTGAGTTACAATTTCAACTTCTTCAATAATTTTGGAATCATTTATATGTTTGATTTCTTGTAGGTTGGGTTTTATAAGTTGTATTTTTCATGGAAATGTTTCCATTTATTTAAATCTTTATACTTACCGGCATTAAGTAAGTCACTGATAATAGCCATCAGAATAAAGACCTCCACAAACACTGTTGAGAGAGAAAAGCATATTAAAGTCCACGCTAAACCAGGGATGCTGTTCAGTGCTAAATGATCACCTTCATAGGCAAGAGCCTACTTTTGTTTATATTTAGCACTACAAATGAATTTAAAAAAGAAATTAGTGTCACTTCCAATTCAAGTGTGCTAAATCACCTTGATTTTACTTATTCTTGTGAATTAATAAATGCAGTGTTTTTATTGAATATGTTTTGAAATATATATACCTGAATGGTTAAAACTCACTAACAAATACAGTTTCTCATGGTTTTGATTCTTATGGTGAAAGCTCATAACACACTCTAGTTTCAAAACTTAGCATGGCATCATTAACTGTTGTTATCTGGATTTATTCTCCTGAGTGTGATTATGTATTCTCTGACCAGCATTTTTTAGCTTCCCTGGCCCCTTAGTTATTACCCTGATCTCCAGTAATCGCCATTATACTCTGTTTCTAAAATCAGACTGTTTTTTTAAGTTCCTCATCTCATTGAGATCACACAGTTTTGTCCTTGATTTATAGCACTTAAACCTTGCAGGTTTATCCATGTTGTAACAATGACAAGGGGTCATTATTTGTATAGTTGCTTGCAGTCTGTTGTTCTTCTTTTTCTCACTCATTAGTGGTGGGCAGAGGCATTTAGGTGATTCTCTGTCTTGAATGTTGTGACTAGTGCTTTTGTAAACATAGGAGTGTGCCCTCCTCAACATTGTTCTCCTTTGAGTCTTCTGAGGAATTTCCGTACTGTTGTCTATAATGACTCTTTCAGCTCTTTTACATTCTCACCAAAAGTAATGCAAGCGTTTCCCGTTTCCACCTCCTCGCCAACACTTACTATCTTTTGTCTTTTTGTTAAGAGTCTGTCTAATTGGAGTGTGTGGTGTCTCTGTACTTTTCCTGTGTGTTGCTGGAGCCAGGTTAGACTAGACAAGTGTTCTTCTACCTCTGTGCTGTTTCTTAGCCTCTCCTTGTGGTTTTGAGTTACAGTTCCCTGATGGTTGGTGGCATTTTTCCCCCATATACCTTCATATACCTACTTTTGTGAAGTATCTATTAAGATCTTTTACCCACTTTTAAATTGAGTTACTTGTATTTTTACAGTATACTTGTTTGAATTCTTTATAAATTTTGAGTGTTGACTCTGTTTAGTGTTAATTTACATATATTTTCCAGTCAATAGATTGTGACTCTTAAAAACAGTTTTGTTTGCTGGGTAAAAGTGTGTGTGTGTGTGTGTGTGTTGTTTTATTTCATATATGTGTGATTTTTATTTGTTATTTTATGTATTTACATTTCAAATGTTATCCGCCTTCCCAGTTTCCCGTACACAAACCCCCATCCTCTCCCCTCCCCACCTCAATGAGGGTGCTTTCCCACCTGCCCACCCACTCGCCTCATTGCCCTAACATTCTCCTAGACTGGGACATTGAGCCTCTGCTGGACCAAGGGCCTCACATCCCAGTGATGCCCAGTAAGGCAGTCCTCTGCTATATATGTGGCTGGAGCCATGGGTCCCCCATGTGTATTCTTCTGTTGGTGGTTTAGTCCCTGGGAGCTCTGGGAGGCAGGGGCGGATATGGTTAGCTGAGATTGCTATTCGTCTTCAGCTCCCTCAGTCCTTGCCCTAACTTCTCCATTGGGGTCTCTGCGCTCATTCTGATGCTTGGCTGCATGCATCTGCACCTGTATTGGTCAGGCGCTGGCAGAGCCTCTCAGGGGACAGCTATACCAGGCTTCTGTCAGCAAGTGCTGCTCGGCATCAGCAATAGTGTCTGGGTTTGGAGTCTGCACTTGGGATGGATCCCCAGGTGGGACTGTCTCTGGATGGCTTTTCCTTCCATCTCTTCTCCCTGCAGTTCCTTTTGACAGGAGGAATTCTGGATTAATACTTTTGAGGTGGGTGGGTGGCTCCATCCCTTAACCAGGGGTTGTGCCTATCCACTGCATATGGTTTCAGCTAGTTTGAGATAATCCCATTTGTCTGTTTGCTCTTGTTGACTGTACTTCAGAAGCCTTATCCAAACATCCTTGCCCAGGCTGATAGTATGAAGTGTTTCTCAGTTTTGTAGTTTACTCCCTTAGGCTAAGACTCTTGATTCTTAGTGACATTACTGATATCAAATACCTTATCTACCAAAAATCTATTAAATTTCAAAGCAGCAATACTGGTATTAATGTTTCAAATATTTTATACTCATGTTAAATGTTTACATGGTTTTAAGCTCAGAACTATAAAAGCAAATATAAGAATGAAATCTAAATTTCTTCCATAGCATTTCTCATTTTCTCATTTTCTTTCTTTTCTTTCAATTTTCTACTTCTTTCTTTTAATTAAAAAAAATTATTTATCATATATATGTGAGGATGCTGTCGCTGTCTTCAGACACACCAGAAAGGGGCATCAGATCCCATTACAGATGGTTGTGAGCTACCATGTGGTTGCTGGGAATTGAAGTCATCGTCTTTATGTGTTGCTGCAGATGTTTATTTGTTAGAGAGCTCGTGCAGTGTGCTGGAGAGTGAAGGTTTACGTGACAAATCCACATTTTTGTGATCTTTGCCCTATTTTGAAGACCTCTGTGTGTTTAAGGACTTGTATTTATGCTTCCATTCTCATCCCATGTTTTCTCATTTATCCCTTGCCCAACAGGGTTCAAAAACATGTTGTAGTTTGTTGCTTATAACTAATGTACTTAGTGGTTCTGCTCTGAAGTAATTAGCTCCTAAACCAGACAGGCTATCTCTTTGTCAAGTATGTATACATTGGGTTAATAATTCAGATTTAAAGAACTATGGTAATGAGTTGTGCTTTCTTCCTTATAAATCCTCTATGGATTTTACCAGACTATTATGTGATCTAAATTACATGTAGACTTTTATCCACCATCACTTTTGGGAACTCCAACCTTAACCTCTAATATTCCTTTAGTGTTCTCTAAATGCTTGTCCTAGAGAGAAACAGTACACCCTTAACTTAGCAAATGTTGTAAGTCCTTCTGCCTCTTTCTGAGCACTGCAAAGGCCTTGGGATATATAATGTAATTTACCTCCTGCCTATCACCCTTCTCCTACCTATATGCTGCAATTGTCATGTACTTTTAATTTATGCCCTACTTCACAAGGCATAATTATTATATTGCTATTTTTATATTCTGATATCCATGTGCCATACTATGCTATGTATTTGCATTGTCTCATTTGATTCATGAAACAATCTTGTTGTAAGTGAAGTCACCCTTCCTGTAACAGATGAAAAGCAAGGGCATTACAGTTTATGCGTGTTAAAGGTCCATGCAGCCTGTAAGCAGTAGATTCAGAACTTAAGTCCAGGCAGTGAGTCCAGAGTCTGATACCAGTGTAAAGTATTTTTTTTTTCTCTTTCACTAAGAAAGAAGAGCTGTCATATGTAATTGTAATGTTTCTGACTGTTGAACTATTGATGTTCACCCTGACTGAGTGCTAAAGCTAACTTCCTTTCATACATTCTTTTAGCTGATATAGCCCAGAGGTATAGGATAAGCAAATACCCAACCCTGAAATTATTTCGTAATGGAATGATGATGAAGAGAGAATACCGGGGCCAGCGATCAGTGAAAGCCCTTGCCGACTACATCAGGCAGCAGAAAAGTAACCCAGTCCACGAGATTCAGAGTCTGGAGGAAGTCACCACTCTGGATGTAAGTTGTGTATAGTGGATGAAGTGTGCGCTGCCTGTGCAGTTAATGCAGACAAACCAGAATGCAAATACAGAATCTGCACATTTTCTTACAGTTTACTGCAGTCTACTTGACATGTACACACTGGGAAAGCTGTCTCGGATTCGTTCTCAAGGGAATCTCTATGTTTACCAAACTTCAGATAGAATGTGTGGCTTACAGTAAAGCCGCACTAACTGGTTAATGTCGGCAAAGGAGCCAGAATTAGAAACAAGTTTAAGTCGAACACACACCTAAGTTTTCCCATTTCTTTTGGTTGATACCCACAGAGTGTCTACTTTAATCACAATTTTAGCTCTTTCTATAATTTAGTGTCCTTTAAAATAGCCTCTTTTGATAAACTTAGCAAATCCCTTTCTTTATAAACTACATAATTTTTTCAAAAATAAGGCACAAATACCAAAAACATAAACTATAGTGTTTAGTCCTTATTCCAGTCTCTACCAGGTGACAAGTTAATCCATTAGCTACTTTCCACTTTCTGGTTGCTGTGGGAGGAACACAGACGATAGGTTGTGGTGCACAGGCAGGGATAGCTAGGCTGGGAGAGCTTGCCTCTTCAGAGCAAGCAGTCAGTTTCCCCTTTTTTGTCTTGAACAAGACCATATGCTATACCTTAATGTTTTGACTGCAAGCACCGCCCTAAGAACTGGCCTGCATAGAGAATGGACAGGGTCTTATGCAGTAAACATACACAGTGCTATGTGGAGGCAGGTGAAGGACCCATGGAAGAGTCTGAGTTCATGCATTTTTAATAAAGTTACAGTTACATTTTATTGTAGCATATTGTTTTTAACCCAGCATAATTGTTCATACTTTTGGATTAGGCATTGAATGTTATCCCTGCATTCATAATTATTCTTCAGTTGAACTAACTGAACTATAACCAAGTTACAGAATAAAGAGTAAATGAATCAGCATGCTCTTACAATTTTATATGTTGCAAAATAATTGTATACTTTATTTTACAGCGCAGTAAGAGAAATATCATTGGATACTTTGAGCAGAAGGATTCAGATAATTACAGAGTTTTTGAAAGAGTAGCAAGTATTTTGCATGATGACTGTGCCTTCCTTTCTGCTTTTGGGTAAGTATATTCATCAGCAGCCTGCTAGGAGGTGAGCGTTGCTATCATGTTCAGTTCTTGTTATATTTGGTCATGTTCTAAAGATGACCTCAGACCTTTTCAAGTCACCAGCCAGTATTTATACTATGTGACTAATCCTTTAAGGGACTTACTGTTTGTTTTTCTGTTGTGTTATGTTTTAGAATGTAGGTAGAAACATAAGAATGACTCAGTTAACCATGAGCTCTTATTTGGTTGATCCTTATACCAGGTAAACTGCTAACCCATGACAGCTCAGGTGACTGGGCATGCTCTCTTTCTAGTTAAGAAGCATAAGTTTGTTATCTTCCTTCATCCCCATGTCTTTACCACCTTCCTTCATAACGTTCTTTTATGTTCAGTATTTCTTGTTCTATTTGGTCATATCAAAATAACACACCCCACCTTACACACACACACACACACACACACACACCACACACACTTCCCTCAGCTGGGGATCCATTCCAGGGCCTTATACATGCTAAGCTTCTGTTCCACCCTGATCTGTAGTCCCAGCCTTAAGTTTGCCTTTCTAAGATTGATTTCTTCATTCTTGTAGACCGTCTTTGAAGCTCTCTCTGCCACTGTGATCCCTCAGGTCCCCTCTTTCTCATGGTCTCACCCTGACCCATATAGAAACTGCTTTCTTTTCCCAAAATCACCTTCCTCTGTTTTCTAACTCACCACTTTCATCTTGAGCTATAATGTCATCTTTTTCTTTTCATTTCTCCTTTTTTAAAGTCTATTTTATGCTTGGTTACCTTGACTTTCTCAAATTCTTTCAAATAAAAACCCTTAGCTTCTTGGAACCTGACTTTCTTCTAATGAAGCTTGTCTCTGAATAGTCGCAAAGTAACTCGTTGATTGTCCAACCCAGTTTAATCCCCTCAAACTCTCTGAAGGTGGAGACATCACCTCCTTTCTTTTTTTTCCTCTTGAGAATATTTGACATTGAATCTCTCTGGTTTACCCCTCACAGTTCCTTTCTTTTCTTGTTGTTCCTTTTATCTCGGAATGTAATTATTCAAGATTCTGTCCTCGATGTTTTTCTCTAATTGGGGACTATCTTAGCTACCTTTGGCTGTTGTGTAGTGCAGCTCCTTTTACTTGGGGCTCTTTACCCTTGTGTTAGCCTGGTTGAAGTAGCTGTTGTGATGCCTTCTCCAGTTGATGGCGTCTACTTTTGGTCCTTGCTTACGTGCTTTGTGGATTTTATTGGTGTTTAACTGTGAGCATTATCAGGGTACAGCTTAAGTGGGGACACCTCCAGTCTGGGCTTTCACATCACTGCTGTCTGTGTGGGATGTGTGTGCCATGCAACCCACCTCAGACACTTTGAGCTAGCCTTTGCCTTAGAGCCTCTGCTGTTCCTGTGTCTGGAAGTAGTTGTGTGTGTGTGTGTTTTAGGATTCCAGAGTGGCTACACTAATTTGCATCCAATAGTAAAGGAGCTTCTTTTTCTACAACCTCACCAACTTTTGTGCCATTCTGTGTGCAATGAGATGAACTCTCAAAGGTGTTTTAATTTCATTTCTCTCATTGCTAAGGATGATAAACACTTTTTGAGGTATTTCTAAGCTATTTTTATTTCTTCAATTGAGAACTCTCTATAAAAATCTAGCCCGTATTTAAATTGGGACATTTGTTTCCTTGGCTTTTTTTCCCTTGAGTTATTTGTATGTGCTGGTTATTAATTTTCTTTAAGATGTATAGCTGGCAAAGATTCTCATTCTGTGAGACTAGACTGATTGTTTCCTTAGTGGTACAGAAGCAAGCTTCCAGTTATCCATTGTTAGCCTTAAATCCTTATGGAGTCTGTTCAGAATGTCCTTTTCTTCACCTATACCTTGTAGGGTACTGCCTGTGTTTTCTTCTAGCAGTTTTAGTGTTTCAGGTTTTAAATTGAAATCGTTAATACTTTTGTATCTAATTACTATGCAGGGTTATAGATATGAGTCTAACTTAATTCTTCTGAGTGTAAACATCAGTTTTCTCAGAAGCATTTGTTGAAGATGTTATCTTTTCCGTAATGTGGGATGAATGTCTTTGCCTTTGTCAGTATCAGATGGGTGTAGTTACAAGTACTGGTGTTTGCTGGGTCTTGTGTTTTGTCCTGTTGGATTGTGTCTGCTTTGTCCCAGAATCATTCTGTTCTTTTACTCTTTTGTCACTAAGATTCTGTAATATGTCTTGAGATCTGCAATAGCAATCCCCTAGTATTCTTTTTGCTCAGAATTGTTTTGGCTATCCAGAATTTATTCCATATGAAATTAAGATTTTTTTTTCCTATTTCTGTGAAGAATGCTATGGAAACTTTGATTTAGTCTGCGTTGACTTTGTAAATTGCTTTTGGTAGAATGGTCATTTTCACAATACTAACTCTGATAATCCATGAACACCATGTCTTTCTCAATCTCTTCAAAGGTTTGAGGTTTTCATTTTACCTCCTTGGTTGGGTGTATTCCAAGATATTTTGTTGGATTTGATGCTGTTAATTAGAAGTGTGCTCATGATCTCTGTCTTGGTCTGTAAAAAAGCTACTGATTGTACACTGTGCCTCTTTTCTGAAATTGTTGATTATTTCTGGACGTTTTCTGGTGAAATATTTTGGGATCTCTTATGTATAATATGATGCCATCTACAAACAGAGACAATTTGACTCCTCCTTTTCTTATTAGTATACCTATAATTTTCTTTTCTTGTTTTATTGATCCATCTAGAGCTTATAGCACTGCATTGCAAGGGAGTAGTTGGGCAGTGGGCAGTTCTGTCTTGCTCTTAATTTTAATGGGATTACTAGTGTTTCTTCATTTAGAATAATGTTGGCTAAAGGTTTATCATATATAACTTTTAATAGCTATATATGTATGTTTCCTCAAGTCCTACCCTCTAGGACTTTTATCATGAAAACATGTTGTATTGTGTCTAAGTTTTGTTTTTTCCTGCAACTATTGAGATGGTCATGGATTTTTTAAAGTCCATTTATATGGTTTATTATACTAACTGACTTAACGGATGTTGAACCAACCCTGAATTTCCAGGATAAAGCCACCTTGATCATGGTGGATGATCTTCTCGATAAGTTTGTATTCAGTTTTTGTTTTTGTTTTTGTTTTTTTTTACCTGTTCATCAAGGATAACAGTCTGTAGTTTTTTTGTTGTTTTGTTGTTTGTTTGTTATATCTTTACCTGATTTGAGTATTAGAATAATACTGGCTTCAAAGAAACAAGTTTTGGAATTTTCCTTCTGTTTCTGTTTTTTTTGCAGAACTTAGGAAATATTGGTTATAGTTCTTCCTTGAAAGTCTGATAGGTGTCCGTTTTAAATCTACCTGGACTGGAGCTTTTAGACTTGGAAGTTTATTACAGTTTCAGTTAACTCCTTTGCTGTGAGTCTGTTTTGGTTGTTGGTCTCATCTTGGTTTACTTTTAATATTTTGGATGAATCAAGAAATTCATCTGTTTCTTTGATATTTTACAACTTAATGAGGTAGAGTTTTAAAAAGTATTCCCTTATAATATTCTGTATTTCGTTGGTATCTGTTGTAATGTTCCCTACTCATTCTGATTCTGTTAATTTGGGTTATTGCTTTCTTTCTTCTTGTTAAGTAAACCAAGAGTCTATAGATCTTGTTTATCATCTCAAAGAACCAGCTATTAGAATAACTGATTGGTTATATTTTCTTTGTTTCTATATCATTGACTTCTGCTTTGATTTAATTTCTTCTGTGACCCACTCATTTAATTCCAATTTCTTTAGACTATCATACATGACTGCTGCATTTTCATTTCTACCCAGCCTTCTCCTACCAACTCCTCTTGTCCCTCTACTCCCTCTCAAATTCATGACATCTGCTTCTTTCAATATTGTTTCATATATAAAATCATATACACATATACATACATGTACACACACACACATACATCTTGCTGAATTCATTTAGTGTGTATGTGTTTAGGGATGACCACTTGAGGTTGGATAACCTGACAGTGGGCTCATACCTAGGGAAGGCTCATTCTTCCTCTCTCAGGAGCCATTAACTAATTGCCTTTAGCTCTTGTAGGGGTGGAGCCTTGTGATATGTATCCATCCATGTTGGAATGTCAGTTGATGTTGTCATTGTGCAAGCCTTGTTTATGCAGCCATCTTGTTGAGATTTCATGGGTACAGCCTCCCTGCCATATAAAGAAGACACAATCTCCAACAGAGCTTCCAAGTCCTCTGCTCTTACAGTCTTTCTGTCCCCTCTTCTTCTATGTTCACTGAACTTTTGTGTAGGGGTTGTATTGGAGATGGATCAACTAGCTTTGGAACCTTATGGCCAGCTTTTTCCTGAATTTTAACCAGTTTTGGATTTCTGTAATGGTCTTAGTCTGCTGACAAAAGAAGCTTCTTGATGAGTGATGAGCAATGTGTATCTGTACTTAGAATGCACTTAGAAATTAAACTGTAGGAAAGTGGAAGCAGTATGTTCTCTTCTTCTAGGTTCCATGACCTCACCAGCAATGGATGCTTGGCTAGGTTTGCAGTACAAAGCATAGATTCCTTCCTGTTAGCAGGTCATAAGTCCAGTTCTACAGCTTTGTTTGCCCCTAATAGGTGCCATTATTACACACCTGGGAATGTCTTGCCTTGCTCCTTATTTTGTGGTTTGTGGGCTTTATAGCTACGTGGGGCTGTTGCATTCTCCCTTGGCTATTACAGAGCATCTTCAGATACTATGAGAGCAAGCCCTCAGGGAGGGGGCTTTTAGGCCAATTTCAGTTTGATTTCTCCAAGACCCGTGTCCAAAGTTTTAATGTCTTCAGCCGCAGGATCGTCCTTTCAAGTTCTAAGGGGCAACCAAAGACAGTACCAGTAGCCTATATTATCTAGGTACTCTCAGCTCCCCCATCAACAGCTAGAAGGAAGGTGTTCTAAGCCTGACAAATGGTTTTTTTGTTAGATAGTTGGGACTTTTGGAGAGAACATCACACCCAGTGGTATAATTTCATTAGACCGTCATATATACACACATATATTTATGTATATATAAAGGTATATGGACTCTTAAGTAGACCAAAGATAATGTTTCCCTACAGCTTTTAGACATCTTTAGTGTCTTTTCCCTCTTCCTGTTGGCTCTTTCTCAGCATTGCCCTCCATCTCCTCTTCCCTTTTCCCATTTCCCTCTTCATAGCATCTGTGTGTCACAGTCCCCACTAGAGCTCCTTCCTTATATTCTCACTCTCCTTTAGGTTAGCACCCTTTGCTTCCTTAGAAACTAAAGATGTATAGGTGTTTATTTAATCCTCAAATTATATACAGGAAGAGAAATATGTACTCATTTGACTTAGGGCTTTCTGTAGGATTCTCTCCCCAAATATTTATTGTACTAGGTAGCTTTTGTTATACAAGACCAAATATTTGTATGCCAGATACTGTACTAGGCCTAGGAAATGACAAGTGTCCAACACTTTAGAAACAAACATGTTTCCTAAAACTTTTTATGATGTAGATTATTTCAATTCAATATTTTTTAGAATTTTCAAGTTTATTTTATTAATAATTGTATTTTATTGATCTCTGTGAACAAATTAATATGTTTAATCTATAGGCAAAAATCAGACTAGAGTCAAAATTGCTATCATGATGACCCTGCCAATCCAGACTTATAAAATTTTAATACTAAAGTGGCTGACTGAAACATTATTTTAAAAAGTCTACCTCATCTTAGTTTGCCTTTAAATGTATACTTGTCTTGCTATTGCATAGTTTTGTGGATGGGACCAATAATGAACAAGAATATGTCTTGTTTTTATAATTCATATACTGCAGTGATTAATGAAGTCTGTTTTATTAAAGTACATTGTTTTCATTGTTTTCCTTAACACATTATTATTTTTTTCCCCTCATATCAGAGATGTTTCAAAACCAGAAAGGTACAGTGGAGACAATTTAATCTACAAACCGCCAGGGGTGAGTTGCCGTTTTACAGACTGCTTAAGACACCATATTTAATACAATTATAAGCAATAGTTTTGTTTTAAATGCTATTTTAAAACATCGATTAATTCTTAACTTTTTAAGTACTAGAGATTGAAACAAAGGCTTATGTATGCCAGGCGAGTGCTCAGACACTTCTACATTCTGGTTCCTAACTGTTTTTGAGACAGAGTCTCACTAAGGTGCCAGGCTTGCCTTGAACTTAAGATCCTTCTGCCTCAGCCTCCAGAGGAGAAGGGATTAAAGGCTCGTCCAGCCATGACTAAATGATGTGACTTTGAAACCATCATGGTCTAGTAATCCATGTTTCAGAGTGAAGATTGGTCAGAGAAGCCCAAAGGTACAGGTCTGCAGTGATATTGGAGTCCCCTGACTTCTCTACCTGACTTTGTTGCATTCAGTCTGGGTGCCAAATGTTGACAATATGGAATACCCATGTTTGTCATCACTTGTATTGTACCTGCCCACCTCCAGACTTGCTGATTAGATTAGCTTATTGAAAGTAAAAGCACCTAGGTTGTTTTAAACTTGGCTAAATTGTTTTTCCTTATTTTTTTCCAAAAAAAGAAAAAAAATCCTTTCTTTTATCAGTTCCTTAGAATTTCATACACTATGATATATTCACTCCTCTTCCCCAACTCTTCCCAGATCTATCCCTCCATCAAGACCAACTTGCAGTACTTAAATGCTCTTAGGTAGGTAGCTTTCCAGTAGAGAGAGATTGGCTTACCTGGACCTACACCCTAGCAGAACGCTGGCTATCCTTCCTCTCCCTGTAGCTATGAGTTGCCAATAGATCCACTGATAGGAGAGGGATTATGTGCCCAACTCTCTTCTCCATGTTGGATTTGGCCTGCTGTAAGCTTTCACAGTGTTGCATGTGTATGCAGTCATAGCTGCTGTGAGTTCATAAGTGCAGCAGCCCTGCTGTGTCCACAGACACTGTTTCCATGTACTCATTAACCCACTTTGGCTCTTACAGCCTTTCTGACCTCTCTTCTGCAATGATCCCTGAACCTTGAGAGGAGGAGTGTGGGATATATGTTTTTTGGGTTTTTTAGGGCTTAGCATTCTCTACGGCATAGTTTCTTATTTTCTGCACCTTGGCTAGTTGTGGCTCTCTTCCAATCACCATGTACTGCAAATAGAAATCTCTCTGCTGAGAGTTGAGATGTGTGGATCTGTGGGTGTGAAGTGATGCTCTTGAGAGTCCACTGAGTAGAATAACTGCTAGGTTCTCCTCTTGACTAAATTATTTGTAAGTGTGTTTAAACATAGAAATAATTGGGTAGGCCTGAATAATGGTAGGAACAACTAAGGCAAATTTGCACTATGTTTTCTTAAGTTGACATAAAGAAAACCACCATGAATGTTTCAGATCCCAAAGATAGAAACATATGAATTTTTTTTCCAGGTCATAGTTAGGTTTGAGGTTTGTTGTTGTATTTTGTATTTATTTTTTTGTATTTTGAGACAGGGTCTCTATTATGTGGCTCTGGCTGTCCTGGAACTCACTGTGTAGACTCAGATTCACAAGAGTTCCATCTGCTTTGGCCACCCAAGTTCTGGGATTAAAGGCATGTATCATCACAGCAGGCCAAGATCATATTTTTTAATGTGTCTATAATGTTTTGATATTAGATTGATTTTTTTTTTTATGTAAAGAAATAATTTACTATTACTTTTTAAGCTCGTTTTCTATTCCTAATTCAGATACTATTTAATCTGTTTTCTATTGCTGCACTGTATCTGAAGTGGAGTGCTTAAGGAAAGAGGCTTCTTTCACTCACAGTTGTGAAACTCAGATCTAAGACTAACTTGCACCTTCTGTTACTCCAAAGGCTCCCCAAACTGTGTCACAACATAATGAAGGACTGGGAAGGAGTAAGCCGTGTGTAGAATGTGTTGTATAGTGAGATAGGAGACCAGAGACCAGTCAAGACCAATCGTGTTCTTTTAATAACAAGTTAATCCTACGAAGCTTAAATGGAGTCCTGCAACTGCATGAATCCCTCTGGGGGACACCTTAGTGACTCACTCTCCACCCTCACCACTTGGTTAAAGGCTCTGCCACTTCTTCAATCCACATGGGACCAAGCTTCCAGCTCATGAACTTTTAGAAGACACACAAGCTGTATTCAGATGCAGACAGATAGCCATTTGCCTGCGCATTCTTAGGTGTATTTCTTTAGTAGTAGTTACACAGTGTCACCATCTCTAGCTTATCAGAATCCAAGATTGTGCTATGATGTGGAAATTAAATGAGCATGGCCTCTGGCCTTCGACTGTGCCTTTGGCTGGGATATGCTGGAAGTGTCTCTTCATTTCTGAGTGCTTTACATTTGGTCATTAAGAAAAATAAGTGGTGAGTAATAGAACTTGCTGTGTTGGGAGCTGGGAGAAGTAAATGAGTTATCACCAAGTGCCTGAGACAGCGCTGGACACACCTTTAAGTTTCCTGAACGGAATGTTAGTTTTTCAATCATGTACTGTATTCTGGTTGCTCTGCTTTTGAGTGAAACCGCCATAGTTGTTCCTAGTGGGGGTGCTCGCCTTAGGTCCCCGATGTCTTCTCTTTTCTCAGAGTCTGGCTGACCAGATTTACTTACGACATTTTCAGTGGAAAGAAATAGCTTCATTACTTCATTTGGGCAATTCTCTTTTTAAAGTGGTCTGCATCTGATGAAATTGCTGATAGATAATTCTTAAATGTCTTAAATCTTTTATATCACAAGTTAGATTGCCAAGTTCCTAATTACTGCAGTTTGTCCTTTTTCTAATGTGTTTTACCAGCAAAGATTTCAGTAATCTAATTTTTATTTCTGTTTTATAACAGCGTTCTGTGCCAGACATGGTGTACTTGGGATCTATGACAAATTTTGATGTAACTTACAACTGGATTCAAGATAAATGTGTCCCTCTTGTCCGAGAAATAACATTTGAAAATGGAGAGGTATGGGCTTCACCATGGGTAATCTTAATGCGGTTATGTAAAAGAACACATGCTGTTCTGCAGTCACAGGGTGTTAAGAGTCTGGGCACAGCTGGGCCCCAGCTGTTTTCATAGTGCATCCACACTGGCTTCCCACCTTCCTTCCATCTTGCATTTCCAGTAATGGTGATAGTTGGTAATATTCTTGAAAAGGACTTGAAAGTCATTTTGATATGCTTCCAATACCCACGCTTGGGTAAGGACCCTGTCTAAGTGGATGTCCTTTAGGGCAGATCTTAGTTACAGTGGGCAGTCTTTGGCCATTAAAGGTTTTTCTGGAATTAGAAAGAATTACAAAGAAACAATTGGACAGTTATTCTGAAGTCTTTTTAGTTTGTTTCTATCCTTAACTTTAAGAAAAAGGGCAGCGTAAACTCTGCTAGTTAGATGAATGATGTTAGATTGTTTTTGTATTTCTCCAGGCCTTTGTGTATGTTTAGCTCAAAGGCTCCAGAAGATTTGAAAGATGATGCATAATACATGTGCTTTTGCAGTTCTTGTCAGAATAGTTTCAGAAACAGAATTTAACATTCAGACCTGGAAAATCTTAATTCAACTTTTTCTTCCCCCCATGGAAGTTGCCACATTTAATAATTCTGTATTTTTAAATTATTATTTCTTTTATTGATTCTCTGTGTGTGGTGGGGAAAGGGCTTGCACATTGCTTATGTTCTCCTGTACTTGGAGGCTGGGTCCCTTGTTTCTGTTTATATTCTGTATTCCACACGGTTAGCCTATAAGCTCCTGCAGATTCTCCTGCCCACACCTCATGTCCCCAGGAGAGTACAGGGATTATAAATGTGTGCTACTACATCTGGCTTTCTATGTGACTGCTAGGGTCCAGCCCCATCATCAGGGTCACACGGCAAGCACTTTTACCAGAGCCGTCTCCACAGCTCCACTAGTAATAACTCTTAAGATGAAGCATATGTTGGAATTAACCCCCATGAATTGCTTAAGGAAAGAATTTTTTCTCTTGAATCAGATTGTCTTAGAATTTTCCTGATACTTTATATGTGCTCGGTAAGGCCCTTGTTGGTGTAGACATAGACGTGGGAGCCTAGGAATCACATGAATTGCCAGTTTCTGCTTGATTTTAGAAAAGTCAATGCTGTGTATTTTAGGTAATAGCATATGTTTCCAAATTTGTCTGTTGTCTCCTTCTTAATAGCTACATGCTCATGCACACTTCTGTTGAGAGTGATGAAGTAATGTAACATGTGCTTTCCTTGTAGTTTCCTAGCTTTTGTGTCCCCTCTGTGGGAAATGACCAGTCTTCTTTCACAGCAGCATTTATACAGTAGCACTCTTCTTGTGCTTTGCCTTGTGCTTGCCAGATCTTTCTGTATGGGAAATTGGGGAGCAGAACCAGGTATGAAGTGAGAATATCTGTCCTCAGGGCATGGTGGTCAGTTTTGACATGTCCAGAGAAAGGAAAGACATGTGCCCAGTGCCACCTGAAGGACACTAAGGAAAAGCCTGAGAATTCAAAGGAGAAAACTAATTTTTTTCTTTAGAAACTGGATGGGCTGGGGGCGTTGCTTTCAAGAAGAGACATTGCTATCCTGAAGTCAGGGCTGAGAGAAAAGGGTGTGCTAAGGAGGTGAGGACGGAAGAGCAGTGCCACTCATCCTGGATGTTTACAAGGCCCTTGGAAACCCACCTGTTAATTCTGAATTGAGCTGGGTTTATACACAGAGCTAAGGGATCCCTATGAGCTGATAATAGAAACTGTTGGCCTAGGGGAAATTACCAAGCCAGAGCAGAGAAGTCCAAAGGCAGAAATGTGGGGAGTGGGGCCCGTAAATGAGGATTAAGAAAAAAAATGTAATCCTGGGCTGGAGAGACAGCTCAGCGATTGAAGTGAAAATTAAAATAAATTAAACATTTGAAAAGATTGGCTCTTTACTATAGTGATATAAAATATACTCTGCCTGATTATTTTGTTCTTTAAGATAAAAACATAGACACCCACATGCATACAGATGGCACTAAGACAGGAAGGTGGGAAGAGAAGTATTAGAGATTCCAGACAGAGTAGAAGGGACCTTGGATTGGGTATGATTAAGATATAACATTGTGGGCTGGAGAGATGGCTCAGCGGTTAAGAGCACTGACTGCTCTTCCAGAGGTCCTGAGTTCAATTCCCAGCAACCACGTGGTGGCTCACAACCATCTGTAATAGGATCTGATGCCCTCTTCTGTGTCTGAACACAGCTATAGTGTATTCATATACATTAAATAAATAATATTTTTTTAAAAAATTATCAAAAGATAAATCTGATGCCAGGAAATGGGAGAGGGTAGGAAGCAGAGTGGCAGCTAATAGGTATAAAGTTTATTTTTGGAGTGATGAGTGTGTTGTAGAATGAGTGATGATTTTTGCACAATCTTGTAAATATAACAACAAATTGTACACTTAAAATGGTGGACTTTTTTGGCTGAAAGTTACCTCAATTAAAAGAAGGGATATGATAAACTTATTTATTTATATATACAAGTGAAACAAATTTAAATACACGGTAGGAACCAGAAATAGTCTCATGTGATAGGTCTCAGGGATTTAAAAAAATCATTATTAAAGATAATATCTGTGCTTCATGCTGAGTCAGTTCCTAAATTAGATTCTCAGAAGGATTGCTAGTGGAAATTACTACATGTGGAGGACTTTCTTGACTTTTTCATACAAATAAGAACATGGCATTTGTTAAGATTATTCAAATCTACTGTTTCTCCTGTTTCTTTTACTCTTGATTAACAGTAAAATAAATTTTAATGGCACTTTGTTGTTTTCAAGGGGCTTTGTATGTTTGCATATTGAAAGCAAGGGGCATCTGATTGTGGAGTTTCTTTTATCCTTAAACACTTTTTAGCTTTGGGTAGGTCTCCCATAGTAGAATGGTTTTTAATATATACTTTAGAGCAAGCATAAATTGGTGAATGAAATTGACTTTTTGCTTACACATTTGTGCTTCTCAGTCTTCCTTGTGGTCCTCAGTGTTTGTCTCACTCCTGGATTAAGAACTGACTATAGTTCTTTGTCATTTCTGTCTTCAAGAGGCTGCCCCTATACGCACATATGCAGTACTGGCCAATACAGCAGTTCTCAACCTTCCTAAAGCCAGTGACCCTTTAATATAGTTCCTCAAGTTGTGGTAACCCCCAACCATAAAATTATTTTGTTGCTACTTCATGACTGTAATTTTGTTACTGTTATGAATCATATTATAAATACCTGATATGCAGGGTATCTGATATATGATCCCATGACCCACAGGTTGAGAACACTGGGCTAAAGAATTGACCAAGGACCTTCCAGGTGAATCCATGTATATGACAGAGCAGGACATGCATGTTTCCTTAGAAACTGTACCTGAGATGCAAAGGGTTGAATTCATTTTTTGTTAAGTTTCATTGTTTTTCACAGTTAGATCCTTTTTTTCTGATTGCTTGTAACTGTTACATGAATTGAGTCCATGCTTGTTCCACTTGGAAAACAGCACTGAAACAGCATTTTCACTGAAAACTTGTTTCCACAGGAATTGACAGAAGAAGGACTGCCTTTTCTCATACTCTTCCACATGAAGGAGGATACAGAAAGTTTGGAAATATTCCAGAATGAAGTAGCCCGGCAGTTGATAAGCGAGAAAGGTAGACTGTCGAGGTGTCTGGCTCCGTCCTTTTCAGCTGTCTTTCTCCTCCCTTCCTGGTCTGTAGTTGCCTTAAACACACAACTTTCCCAGGGTGCCTCAGCGCATTTAGATATGGGGGAGGAAGCAGCATGCTGCGTGTGAAACAGGTGTCCTCTGCGCTTGCTTTCGCTTCCTGTTCTTTCACTGAGTTTAGAGGGAAAAACAAAGGGCATGAAAAGTGGGGTTGCGGGTGAACAGTGTTATTTGGAGAACCCTGTCCTGGAACCTGAATGCCTCTGACACATGCCTGAGATATTGCTAGGAGGTGACACTCGCCGAGCCATGTTTATTTCTGTATCAGAGTGGAGCAGCTGTCGGCATTTTCCATATCTTAGCAGAATGTGGGGCTTCAGGCAGCCCCCCTCTACACTGAGGGTGAAAGGTCAGACCATGTGACCTGTTGGTGTGGTAAAATGCTGCCTAGTTTAGTCGTTTAGTGAATAGCTGGGTTTGAATTAGATTTAAACGTAGCCATTTAGGCTACAGGGGGCATGAAGATGGTCCCAAGGGAGCAGTGTATGTCAGAATTTGGGGAACCTACATAGCAGATGGCTGCCAATTGAAGAAATAAAGAAATCACATTACAATGGCATTTAAATTTGAGTTTTCTATAATTTCCCTTATAATTTCCAAGGAAATTATACTCTGACCTGAGAACTAAAAAATTCCTTCTTTTAAATATACTGTTTAGGTTTTAGTTTTTCTGATTTGTATCAATTTCAAGAATGTTGATGTTGTTTATTATGTTATTTTTATGAATTCATAATCAGAAATAGTTAAAAATCTAATGTAGTTCTTAAAATCCTGTTTCTTCCAAAGGTACAATAAATTTCTTGCATGCAGATTGTGACAAATTTAGACATCCTCTTCTCCACATCCAGAAAACTCCAGCAGATTGCCCTGTCATAGCCATCGACAGTTTCAGGCACATGTATGTTTTTGGAGACTTTAAGGATGTATCGTAAGTATCCCTTTTTTTTTTCTTTTTAAAATTACTGATAATGTCCCATAAAGTTGAATGAAAACAGTTGCTTGACTATTTTACATGCTTGTGTCCTGTGAAAGTAATACTCAGGTTGGGTGTGAGAAGTCAGAGTGGTTCCTGCTACCTGTCTCTGTCCCATATGGCATCGCTCAGTAGAGTTCCAGATGTGAGGAGACTGGGAACTACCCTCTAAAAGGAAGATTGTGTGCTATGGGAAGTTAGGTTTGCTCTGTGGCTGCTCTGTGCCATCACACGCCAAGAAGATAAACATCCTTGGTCAGGCTGGAGATTGCTGTAGTGTGTGTTTGCTCGTGGTTGCATGCTTGTGAACGCTGAGAATGTGTGCAGCCATGACCAGGAATTCCAAATGGCATGTAGGGTCTTTCCAAGAACAGGCTAGCGGGATTCTGCTCTTAGGTCTTTATAATATTAACAAACATGGAAGCCTTGTGACTACTATAGAGACTGAAATCTTACTAGCTTTCTGGAATGTGAATTACAGTAATTAAAAGTTCAAGGTATTAACACATAAAAATTATAAGCATTACAAATTAAGTAATATACACCTAATTTTCTAGAACAATCCATTTTACATTTTAAAATCTCAAAATACTATTCTGTGAAGAGGATAAGTTGAAGTTTCACTGAAGAATAATTTATTCCATATACATCTGAATTTTTCAGTAGACATGTGATTTTTCAGAAGAATCTTGGTCCTGAAACTCATGCAGTATTCTTGGGCTGGTCACTGGACTTCTGTTCCTCCTTCATGTATAAAGTAGTATTGATAGTAGCACCTGCCTAGTGCGATAGTCTTGTGAAAATGAGTGACAGGTGATGGCTGTGTTATATAGCCTAGTAAGGTGTAACAAATCCTAGTGGATGGTTGTATTTTAAATAGTAAAGTATGCCAAAGGTCATTTTAAGTTTTACCTTACCTTCAAAGAGTATCATTTTAACCTATAAATTCATCTAATGTTTTTCCTAGGCCTTCTAAATGACTAGATATCAAGTATGTAAATTCTACTATGCCGGGGCTGGCCCAGTGCTGGGCAGGGGGTGGGATTTCTATCTGTTAGGGATGGATTGTGGGTGCTGGCCTGTTACCTGGAACCACTGTGCTGGTTTAGAACCTGAGGAGCCATGCAGGTGACAGCCTAGGCTTACAAAGTCGTCTGAGCCCAAAGTTAGGAGGAAGAGATGTTAAAACCCAGAGCGGAGGAACTGGAGAGATGACTCTGCAGTTGCCTCTGGAGGACCTGGGTTTGATTCTCAGCATCCACATGGTGACTCACAACCATCTGTAACTCCAGGGGTTCTAATGTTTTCTTCTGGCTTTCTGTGGTCCCTGGACACATGTGTAGGAAAATCACTTAAAGACATAAAGAATTTTTAATTGAGAAAATAACTAGAGAAGAAACAAGTGGAATAGACTCTAAAACAATAGAAACCAAGGAAACACATTTTTGAAAAGATAAATTTAAAAGTGTTTAGCCAGACTGCAAAAGAAAGACTCAAGTATAATAAAGGAGCCATTATAAATTTTGTCACAGAAATAAAATGGATAAGAGTCTACATTGAATACTGTGTCAACAAATCGATAAGCCTGAAAAAATAAATAATAATAAATGAATCATACATAAGTAGATTTGTTTTGTTCTTTTAATGATGGACTGTGACCTGGAAGTATAAACTAAAATAAACTTTTTTCTCCCCAAAGTTGCTTATGGTCAGAGTGTTTTATCAAAGCAACACAAAGCAAACTAGAACAATATCCAAAGGAAATTAAATCAGTATGCCAGAGTGGTTCCTGCACTCCCATTGCCATTGAAGCATCATGTGCATCAGCTGAAGAGTGGGTGAAGAAAATACAGTCTGTCCGCCAGGAGTGCTCTTCACCCGCCAGAGTAGGGAGTTCATGACAGCGCGGGTAATGGGAGGCCATGTTCAGTGGCATAGCAGGCACAGATAAATTGTATAGTCTTCTTTATGAGAGTGATATGACGCTGAACTTGGATGAGAGTAGAATGGTGGTTGTCCAGAACAGGGAAGGCACTGAGTAGAGTGATTGAGACAGGTAGGTGCTGGTCCCGGAAGCACCGTAGAGATCATACGGGTGAGAAGGAAGGCAAGGGCTGACAGGAAGGAGCACAGAGTTGCTCTGTGGGTTGTTTGGAGATCGTGATAGACTACAGCAAAAGGTTGTTGAACTTTCTCTTTTTCTAACTTAATGTTTTTATTATTTGGAAATTTCACATAATGTACCCCGATCCCATTCGCTTCCCAGCCCTACCAGGTCCACCTCCCACCCCAAAAGAAGAAAAGAAAAACAAAATACCAAGTCCAATTTGTGTTGCTCATATAAGCACTGGAGCATGTGGCCACAAGGGCCTTCCAGTGGCCAACCACTTAAAGATGACTGATCCCTTCTCCCTCACCCCTAACAGAGGCCATCAGCAGTGAAAAGCTACACTTCGGTATCCTTACCACAATTTTAAGAGTTCTCGTCAGTGACTTCTGATCTACACTGATTTTTTTTAAGCAAGTGTAAGGAGGTGGGAGGGGTGTCATGCTGTCATTCTCAACTGTGGGTCTGCAGTTGTCTGCCACTGCAGAAGAAGCTCCCTTGCCCTTAGGAGTCAGCAGCAGCGCAGGTTGATCATGGACGTCCATGTGGTTTCTGACTACAGCATGGACCATGTCATTGCCATCTGTAGGTTTATCATTCTCCCCTGCCTACCCAGCTCTGTCATGCCATCTTTTTTCCCAGGGACACCGTGGCTCCTCTGCTGCCACCTCTCCCCTAGCAATCTCTGTGGGTCTCTCAGGCTCCACAGAGTGGCTTTGTGGTGGTGGGTGCTGACTTCAATCACAGCCATGCTTCAGGTTTTCATCCTCTAAGGAGATGACTTGTTCCTGGATCTGATTCTTCAGCACAGCTCCTTCACCTGCTCTAGCAGCTCATAGATGGACTAGATGTTGGAGTGGACCAACCTAAAGTGCTGGCTCTGGCCCAGATGGCCGCCGAGTTGGTGGTCAGCCATTCGTGGTTGTGGTTCTTAAGGCCGAAGTTCCTATTAACTAGCAAGTAGGATCACCTGCTGAGTGGGAAGAAATTAGGCAGTTGAAGTCAAATTAACACTGGCATTTTGAATCTCATTTTGGTCTCTCATTCCTGGAGAATGCAAATAAGTACTAGCAGCCATACTTCCTTGTAAAATAATTTCTTATGTTTTTATTTGTGTGTCTGTGTGTGCCATGTATGCGAGGGTGAGTTACAGGTAGTTTTAAGCTACTGGATGTGGGTGCTGGAAATCAAACTCATCTACTCTGAAAGAGCATCAAGAACTCTTTACTGTTGAGTATCTCTTTAGCACTATGTTCATATTCTTTATCATGCCACCCAGTCCTTTTATCCCCAGCCATCTGTAGTTTTACCATTCTCCCCTGCTCACAGTACTACATGCAGACTATAGCCTTCTGGACCAGTAGATGGACTATTGGCTAAGTAGAGCTAATCTGTCAGCTAGTAGCATGCATGCTCTACTGTGAGGAAAGAAGAAAGGAAAGCGAATTTGAGCCAATAGGACTCTTCGAAGAAATCTGGCAATGGAAAGTTATCTCTCTACTGCAAGTGGCACGCCCCTTCATTCCAGCACTCAAGAGGTACAGGCAAGCAAGATCTGAGTTTGAAGACAACCTAATCTACAGTTAGTTCCAGGACAGCCAACACTCCATGATGCTACATTTGAAGCTCTTTGAAATAATTCACTTCTTTAATTTTTTTCCTCAGCTGTCCAATTGTCCCTTGTAAGCACTGTTTCTGCTAACATTTTTCAAATTGAGAGGTGGTATGTGCTGTGAGAGCTACAATCTGAGCCTGTGTGGATAGATGCTAGTGTTAAAAAGCTAGAATCTGACACATTTAATGGCTTGTCTGATTGTTATTATGCTGCCTGATAATTAAAGCTGAAATGATAAGCAGTTTTCCATAAATTTACTATCATTACTATTACTTTATCCATAATAACTCAGCATTTCTGGAGTCGTCTGACGGAGCTGTGATTGTCTTATGGGACAGTCCACGTTGCTGGAGGTGGAGGCTGCCAGTAGGACACTCTCCTTTTCATAGAAGTTGAATCCCTAAAATGACTTAAAAGTCCACACAGGCTCTAGAGCCCCAGCTCACAGTACTACATGCAGACAGCGACATTTTCAGTACCTGTAAAACACTGTGGAAATGCTAGTGCTTGAAGAGCTAGTATTTCACAATGGCAGAAATAAATCACAGCTCTGTGAGCCCTTGGCCTTTTGCATTGTTTGATCAGGTAGATTTCCTGCCAACTTGAAAGGAATAGATTTTATATGAAGATGGAAGAGTGGGGATAATTTTAAAACCCAGGTAACAATATTGTGTTGTTCTCCAGCCTGAGAAAAGTCACATAAGACTGAATAGACTATGAAGAAAGCTGTCCTTGGGGCTGGAGAGATGGTTTTGTGATTAAGAGCACTTGCTGCTCTTTCTTCCAGAGAACCTGAGTTTGAGTCCCAGAACCCATGCTTCAAACGGCTTCAAACTGTCTATAACTCCAGCTCCAAGAGATCTAACATCCTCTTCTGCCTCTGCAGGCACCTTGTACATACACACATATAGAAAACTTGTCATCTTTAAAACTGTAGTTAGTGAATGCTTTTTCTGAAGTGTTTATAACTATCTGAGGTTTCGAGTGACAGGAGGGAAAATAGCAGCTGGACAGATTGCAGGGCGTTCCTTACACACTTTTTGTTAATTATTGTCACACCCATCCCCAAATGGAGTAAACTACTCTGATGATGAATTCTCCAACTCTGGGTTCCATGGCATTTCTCCCCAAACACCAAATCACTGAAAATTTTTATTGTGATTCTTTAAGCTCAGTGGCTCTCATTTTAGCAGGGAGGAGAGATGCGAGCAAATTAGCCAATTAAGCAATATAAAACAAGGCCACAGAGGAGTCTGCCTATTAATACAGAGATGTCTAGAGGTGTTCTGTTAACAAATGGGCCATCTTATAATCTTGGAAGGTATAAGCTAGAACAGCATGAAAGTTCAAAGAATTCAGAAAGGTACCTAGAAGGAAATATTGTCAGGTTACCACTAAAATCCATTCTGAGAATGTATGTAATCTTGTTATCTATGGGCCTACCCATAGAAAGTTTTTTTAACTTAATTTTTTACTTATTTACTTTATATCCCACTCACTGTCTCCTCTCCCCTCACAATCCTTCCACAATCCTCCTTCCCCTTTGCCTCTGAGTGGGTGCCCCTGCCAGATTCTGAACCCCCATTCCTCTCCCACCCAGGTCTCTCCCTCCATCTGCCTCTTATGACTTTTATTCCCGCTTCTAAATGAGATTCAAGCTTCATCCCTTGCACCTTCCTTTTGGTATCCCCCACCCTGGTACTTCAATTCTCAGTGAGGCTAGGCGCTTCCTCTCCCTCTGAGGCCAGACGAGGCAGCCCAACTGGAAGAACATTTCCCATATACAGGCAACAGCTTTTTGGATAGCCCCTGCTCCAGTTATTTGGGACCACACTGCATATCTGTTACATATGTGCAGGGAGGCCAAGGTGCAGCCCGTATATGTTCTTTGGTTGGTGGCTCAGTCTCTGAGAGCCCCAAGGGTCCTGGCTAGTTAATTCTTTGGTTTTTCTATGAAGTTCCTATCCCCATGGGGGCCTGAAATCCTTCCTCCTATTCTTCTGTAAGAGTCCACAAGCTCCACCCACTGTTTGGCTGTGGGTGTCTGTGTCTGTCTGAGTCAGCTACTACGAGGCGGAGCCTCTCAGGACAAATGCTCCTGTCTGCAAGCATAACAGAATATCATTAACCCTGTCAGGTCAGGGACTGGTGCTTGCCCTTAGGATGGGTCTCAAGATGGATCAGTTATTAGTTAGGCATTCCTTCCGCCTCTTCTCCTTCTCATGCTTGCATTTCTTGTCGACAGGATAAATTTGGGGTTGAAAGTTTTGTGAATGGGTTGGTGTCTTTATTGCTCCACTGGGGTTCCTTCCTGGCTATAGGAAGTGGTGGCCTCTTCAGGTTCCATAGCCACAATGTAGTGAGTCACAGCTAAGGTCACCTTCATTATTCTCGGGCTCCTCTCTTATCCCAGGGTTCTCTCTTGTCCTGGAGATGCCGCACACCTATCATCTCTGTCAGTTGTAGATTCCCATTCATCTTCATGGCCATCTAGCCATCTCTCCTGCCCTTCCCCCACCTGATCCTGAACCCCCAGTCCTCTCCCTCCCAGTTCTCTCCCTCCATCTGCCTCTTATGACTTTTATTCCCCCTTCTAAATGAGATTCAAGCTTCATCCCTTAGGTCTTCCTTTTTGTTTACCTTCTTTGGTCTGTGGAGTGTGTGTGACATGGTACCTGTATTTTATGGCTAATATTCACTTATAAGTAAGTACATACCATGCATTTCCTTTTGGATCTTGTTTACCTCACTTGGGATGATATTTTTCAAGTTCCACACATTTGCCTGCAAAATTCATGACATCTTTTTTAAAGTAGCTGAATAGGATTCCATTGTATAGATGCACCACACTTTATTTTATCCATTCTTCAGTTGAGGGACATCCAGGTTATTTCCAGTTTCTGGCTATTACGAAAAAAAAGCTGCTGTGAACATAGTTGTGCGATGTTGGAGCATCTTTTGGGTCTATGTCCAGGAGTTATATAGCTAGGTTTTGAGGTCAAACTATTCCCAGTTTTCTGAGAAACTGCCAAATTGATTTCCAAAGTGGTTATAAATGTTTGCACTCCCACCAGCAATGAAGTGTTTCCCTGGCTCCACATCCTCAGTAGTGTGTGCTATCTCTTGAGTTTTTGATTTTAGCCATTCTAATGGGTGTAAGATGGAACCTCAGAGTTCTTTGGATTTGCATTTCCCTGATGACTAAGGACTTGGAACATTTTTAAGTGCTTCTCAAGACATTCAAGATTCCTCTGTTGAGAATCCTCTGTTTAGCTCTGTACCCCATTTTTTAATTAGGTTATTTGGGTTGTTTGTGTCTAATTTCTTGAGTTCTTTGTAAATTTTGGATATTAGCCCTCTGTCAGATGTAGGGTTGGTGAAGATCATTTCCCAATCTGTGAGCTGCTAATTTGTCCTTATTGATAGCGTCCTTTGCCTTCTAGAAGGTTTGTAGTTTTATGAGGTCCTATTTATCAGTTGTTGATCTTAGAGCCTGAGCCACTGGTGTTCTGTTTAGGAGCTTGACTCCTGTACCAATACGTTCAAGGTTATTTCCCACTTTCTCTTCTATGAGATTTAGTATATCCAGTTTTATGTTGAGGTCCTTGATCCACTTGGACTTGAAATTTATACAGAGTGATAAATATAGATCTATTTTCATTCTTCTACATATAGACATCCAGTTAATCCAGCACCACGTGTTGGAGATGCTTTCAGTTTTCCATTGTATGGTTTTGGCTTTTTTATAAAAAAAAATAAGCGTCCATAGGTATGTGGGATTATTTCTGGGTCTTCAGTTCAATTCCATTAATCAACGTTTCTGCTTCTGTACCAATGCCATGCAGTTTTTATCACTAGGAGCTTGAGGTCAGGGATGGTGATTCCTCCCAAAGTTCTTTTATTATCCAGGCTTGTTCTGGCTGTCATGGGTTTTTTGGTTTTCCATATGAAGTTGAGACTTGCTCTTTCAAGGTCTATAAAAAAAATTGTGTTGGAATTTTGATAGCAATTGCATTGAATCTGTAGATTGCTTTTTGTAAAATGGCCATTTTCACTATGTTAATCCTGCTTATCCATGAGTATGAGAGATCTTTCCATCTTCTGATATCTTCCTCAGTTTCTTCTTCAGAGACTTGAAGTTCTTGACATACAGATCTTTGACTTACTTAGTTAAAGTTAAAACAAGATTTTTATATTATTTGTGGCTATTGTAAAGGGGTTCTTTCCCTA
Source organism: Apodemus sylvaticus (assembly GCF_947179515.1). Taxonomy (NCBI): domain Eukaryota; kingdom Metazoa; phylum Chordata; class Mammalia; order Rodentia; family Muridae; genus Apodemus; species Apodemus sylvaticus. The sequence goes on along the minus strand of NC_067474.1, from coordinate 61,568,239 downwards.
ATTTCTTTTTGGCCCCTATATCGTTTGTATAAAGGAGGGCTACTGATTTCTTTGAGTTAATTTTGTATCCAGCCACTTTGCTGAAGGTGTTTATCAGCTATAGGAATTCTCTGCTAGAATTTTTGAGGTTGCTTATATATACTATTATATCACCTGCGAATAACAATACTTTGACTTTTTCCTTTCTAATTGGATCCCCTTGATCTTCTTTAGTTGTCTTATTGCTCTGGCTAGAACTTCAAGTACTGTACTGAATAGATAGAGAGTGGGCAGCCTTGCCTTATCCCTGATTTAGAAGAATTGCTTTGTTTCTCTCCATTTGGTTTAGTGTTCACTATTGGCTTGCTGTATATTGATTATGTTTAGGTATGTGCCCTGTATCTCTGATTCCCCCAATACCTTTAACATGAAGGGATGTTGTATTTAATCAAAGGCTTTTTCAGCATCTAATGAGATAGTCATGTGATTTTTTTTTTCTCCATAGAAAAATTTTAAGTGAGAAATAACATGGTTATTGGTGGGTCTTGCCCTGCTCCTTTACCCTTTGTCTTGCCTTCTGCTTTTCCCTGTGAGACTCAGTAGTTGAGCCCAGGGTTCCTGCATGCTCGGCTAATGCTGCATCACTGAGCTGCACCTTTACTCCTTTTAAATTTTGAGGGAGGGTCCTCTTGTCCAGTGCTGACTAGAGTTTGTGGTTCTATCTCAGCCTCCTAGCCTAGGGTACAGGCTTGCTTTACCATGTCTAGACTGATAGATTTTTGTTAAAAGCACATTTTGATTATCTGTGCTTTGATATTGATTTTGATTTTGACTTTGAAGCAGATTTTGATTATCTGTAATGTTTTTATTATTATTCCTTGTTAGCAAGTTGACTGGGCCAACTGAGCATCTTCATCCCAAAAAAGAATTCCTTCTCATGAAAATTTACCTTAGAAGTAATCATAGAAAAATGATAAGCAAGAAAATCCTTAACAGTCAGAGGAAGACAGAGTTCTGAGAGCATCATAAACACTTAGAAAAAATGATGTTGGTTTTCATCAAGTTATAAACCTTTGTTCTGTGAATGATACTGTTAAAACATAAACAAGATACAGAGATGACAACTTAGCTATGAGCAAGGCTTCCGGGTCATTATATAGTCAAGAAATGCAACATCACGATGTTGGACTGTGTCCTTCAGCTGCCATAGCTGAACTGGCAGTCACAAGCCTGCAAACCAGCAGCAGTCCTGATGGCACACCAATGCAGTCTGATGGTTTCTTTGTGAAAGTTGCACATTCATGTAGTACTGACCAGTCTCTAGAAACTAATGTTCATATAGAAACCTGGGCACATGTGTTTGTTTGTCATAGCATTGTTTCTGAGCACCAAAATCCTGATAGAATCCAAATGTCCTTGACGAGATAAATGAATAGACTTCTGTGGTACATACGTATGTATATATGCATGTATGTATGTATGTGACATAAGATCAGCAAACACATGACTGGTTGCCAGGGATTAGGAGTTAGAGAAGGTCCAATTGCAGAGCCGTGCAGGAGATCTTACCTGGTTTAGAGAGGTTGTAAGAAAATGCTGCACATTTGTTAAAATTTAGAGAACTTGATTTGCATTTCCCTGATCAATAAGGATGTTGAACATTTCCTTAGGTGCTTCTCAGCCTTCGATATTCCTCAGGTGAGAATTCTTTGTTTAGCTCTGTACCCCAGTTTTTAATATGGTTATTTGGTTCTCTGGAGTCTAACTTCTTGAGTTCTTTGTATATATTGGATATTAGCCCTCTGTCGGATGTAGGGATGGTAAAGATCTTTTCCCAATTTGTTGGTTGCTGTTTTTGTCCTATTGACAGTGTCCTTTGCCTTACAGAAGCTTTGTAATCTTATGAGGTCCCATTTATCAATTCTTGATCTTAGAGCATAAGCTATTGGTGTTCTGTTCAGGAAATTTTCCCCTGTGCCCATGTGCTCAAGGCTCTTCCCCACTTTCTTTTCTATTTCAGTGTATTTATGTGGTGTATGTGGTTTTATGTGGAGGTCCTTGATCCACTTGGACATGAGTTTTGTACAAGGAGATCAGAATGGAACAATTTGCATTCTTCGGCATGCTAACGCCAGTTGAACCAGCACCATTTTTGGAAAGGCTGTCTTTATTTTTTTCCACTGGATGGTTCTAGCTCCTTTGTCAAAGATCAAATGTGTGGGTTCATTTCTGGGTCTTCACTTCTATTTCATTGATCTTCCTGCCTGTCACTGTACCAATACTGTGCAATTTTTTATCACTATTGCTCTATAGTACAGCTTGAGGTCTGGGATGCTGATTACCTCAGAAGTTCTTTTATTGTTGAGAATACTGTTAGCTATTCTGGGTTTTTCATTATTCTAAATGAATTTCCAGATTGCTCTTTCTAGCTCTATGAAGAATTGATTTGCAATTTTGATGGGGATTGCATTGAATCTGTAGATTGCTTGCGGCAAGATAGCCCTTTTTACTATATTAATCCTGCCAGCCCATGAGCATGGGAGATCCTTCCATCTTCTGAGATTTTCTTTGATTTTTTTCTTCAGAGACTTGAAGTTCCTGTCATACAGATCTTTCACTTGTTTGGTTAGAGTCACACCAAGATACTCTATATTTGTGACTATTGTGAAGGGTGTTGTTTCCCTAATTTCTTTCTCAGTCTGTTTATTCTTTGAGAATAGGAAGGCTACTGATTTGTTTGAGTTAATTTTATATCCGGCCACTTTGCTGAAGTTGTTTATCAGCTGTAGGAGTCCTCTGGTGGAGTTTTTGTGGTCACTTAAGTAAACTATCATATCATCTGCAATAGTGATAGTTTGACTCCTTTCCAATTTGTATCCCTTTGACCTCCTTTTGTTGTCTAATTGCTCTAGCTAGAACTTCATTTTTTTTTATTTGATATATTTTTATTTACATTTCAAATGATTTCCCCTTTTCTGGCTCCCCACTCCCCCAAAGTCCTATAAGCCCTCTTCCCTCCCCCTATTTCCCCATCCACCCCTTCCCACTTCCCTGTTCTGGTATTCCCCTATATTGCTGCACTGAGTCTTTCCAGAACCAGGGGCCACTCCTCTGTTCCTCTTGGACATCATTTAATATGTGGATTATGTCTTGGGTATTCCAAGTTTCTAGGCTAATATCCATCCAGTCTAGGTTGTCTCACTTAGTATGATGTTCTCCAGCTCCATCCATTTGTCTGAGAATTTCATGAATTCATTGTTTCTAATGGCTGAATAGTACTCCATTGTGTAAATATACCACATTTTTTGTATCCATTCCTCCGTTGAGGGACACCTGGGTTCTTTCCAGCTTCTGACTATTACAAATAGGGGCTATGAACATAGTGGAGCATGTGTCCTTATTGCATGCTGGGGAATCCTCTGGGTATATGCCCAGGGGTGGTATTAGCTAGAACTTCAAATACTATATTGAATAGATAGGGAGAGAGAGAACAGCCTTGTCTAGTCCCTGATTTTAGTGGGATTGCTTCACTACACCAGTCAGAATGGCTAAGACCAAAAACTCAGGTGACAGCAGGTGCTGGCGAGGATGTGGAGAAAGAAGAACACTCCTTCACTGCTGGTGGGATTGCAAACTGTTACAAACACTCTGGAAATCAGTTTGGCAGTTTCTCAAAAAATTGAACATCACACTACCTGAGAACCCAGCTTATACTACTCCTGGGTGTATACCCAGAAGATGATCCAACATGTAATAAGGATACATGCCCATTATGTTTATAGCTGCCTTATTTATAATAGCCAGAAGCTGGAAAGAACCCAGGTGTCCCTCAACAAAGGAATGAATATAGAAAATGTGGTACATTTACTCAATGGAATACAACTCAGTTATTTAAAACAATGAATTCATGAAATTCTTAGGTAAATGGATGGAACTAGAAAGTATTATCATGAGTGAGGTAACCCAATCACAAAAGAACACACATAGCATCCACTCACTGATAAGTGGATATTAGCCCAGAAGCTCAGAATACCCAAGATACAATTCACAGACCAAATGAAGCTCAACAAGGAAGACCAAAGTGTCAATACTTTGGTCCTTCTTAGAAGGGGGAACAAAATACCCATGGGAGGAGACACAAAGTGTGGAGCAGAGACTAAAGGAAAGACCATCCAGAGACTGCCCTACCTGGCAGTCTATCCCATATACTGTCACCAAACCCAGACACTAATGTGGATGCCAACAAGCGCTTGCTGACAGAAGCCTGATATAGCTGTCTCCTGAGAGACTCTGCCAGTGCCTGACAAATACAGAGGGGGACACTCTCAGCCAGCCATAGAACTGAGCACAGGGTCCCCAATGGAGGAGCTAGAGAAAATAGCCAAGGAGCTGAAGGGGTTTGCAGCCCTGTAGGAGGAACAATATGAACCAACTAGTACCCCCAGAGCTCCCAGGGACTAAACCACCAACCAAAGAGTACACATGGAAGGACCCATGGCTCCAGCTGTGTATGTAGCAGAGGATGGCCTTGTCAGACATCAATGAAACCAGAGGCCCTTGGTCCTGAGAAGGCTTGATGCCCCAGTATAGGAGAATGCCAGGACAGGAAAGTAGGAATAGGTGGGTTGGTGAACAGGACTCGATGGGGGGTTTTCAGAGGGAAAACCAGGAAAGGGGGTATCATTTTCATTGAAATGTAAATAAAGAACATATTTAATAGAAAACATTTTGAGAACTTAAGCTGAGCACAGTGCACAGTGATCTATGGCCGGGGAAAGCAGATCTTCAGTAAGTTTAAGACCAGCCCAGCTACCTGCTATCATTCTCAAACCAACCAACTAAACAAACAAACAAAAAGTTACAGAATTTGAGCTTTAAAGGAAAAATAGCTATTGTGTTTCATTTTAAAAATAATAAACCTAGTGTGCATTTGTCAGAGGGTTGTCATAATTTACTGTTTATGTCAGTGTTTCGCTGTCTAAAAGTAAAACATTGTAAACAAACGAGTTTGAAGGGTAGAAGAGGCAACACTTAGTGTTCCAATTAGGAAAATTACAGCCTGAAAAGAAAATAGAATCAGATTGCCACACTGGCTACTTGAACAATTTAGAGCTCAAATTTCTTTCTTTCCTCTTGTCTCATGACAAGGGGAAACTTCAGGTCAGGGGAAAAGCCTGTCTTGAGTATTCTCAATTTGTCATGTTTAGGATTTGCTCATTCATTAGCTATTCCTTGACTAGTACTTCTCAATAGTCTTGGCAGCTTGTAAAACAAACCAGCACCGTTATCTCAGGCAGTTCAAACATTAGGAGTCTGTGGCTTGAATTTTCTACTTCAGCACTTTGCTGTGGAGTGACAGAGGATGATGTCAGGAATGTAAATTGATCTCCTCTCAGTGTTTATCTGTGGTGTATGTGCAATTACTTCTGCACCAGAGAACTGTAGTGAGGCATTCTGTCAATACCGCTACCTGACAGTCATTTGTGCTTGTATTTGTAAACTGTGCATTTGGCACCCGCTGGTCTCTATTGCACTGAAGCTAGTGGGGAGCCAACATGGTGTACAATGAAGTTATTGGTAGGTTCAGCTCAGTGGGAGTTATTGAAGAGGGCGGGGAGGGGGACAGCTCTTCCAGGACCTCAGGATAGAATTGAGAAAGAAAAAAATAGTAACTGGTAATATTTACACAGATTAGCTGTTCTTGCCTATGAAAACAAAATAAAAACAATATGTAAAAAGTCAGGCTGCTGTACCCAAGGAACTAAACTATGTATGGAAGTGCATTTTAGAATCTTTCTTTCTTATTTGCTTATTTGTTTGTTTTTAAATATATATACGTGCTCTATCTCTATATATGCCTGCATGCCAGAAGAGGGCATCAGCTCCCAGTATGAACTACCATGTGGTTGCTGGAAATTGAACCCAGGACCTCTGAAAGTGCTACAGACAGTGCTTCTAACTGATGAGCCATCTTCCTACCTGGATGTGTAATTTTTGTAATACATATAAAAAATAGCATTCTATTTGAAGTATATAGTAAATGTTCTGATTCACCAAAATCTCTGTAAAAGGTAGGCAAAGGAAAACATTAAATTTCTCAAGGAATATAAATTAAAATTCAGCTATTATCAAATTAGCAAGCCAACTTCAGTTTTTTTTCTTAAATCATGTTGATAACGACTTTAGAATGCACATCAATGAATAGCAAAAATTGATTGGCCTTGTGGGTATCATTTGTTTCTATTTTATTGGCTACAGCTCACGGAAATGATTGCAGAGCAACCTACTTTGTAAGTGTGTTGCTCAGCATGTTGTGGACCACTCCGGAGAGGACTGGGTTCCAGGTTAGAGCTTTTGAGAATCACAGGCTCCTGCTGGAGTCAAATGCTGCGAGACACTGAGTGGTGCTTTCTAGTGTTCTTGTTCTAAAACTGTACACTCTTAAGTGATTTCCTCTAATGATGTTTTCCCTTTGAACCTCAATATTTTTAGTGTGGTTTTCTAGGATACAAGTTTTTTGGTTTATATGTGTGTGTGTGCCAGCAAGAATATATGAATTATTACACACACATATACGCGCGCGCATACACACACACACACACACTCACACTCACCCCATTTAAGTATATACCAATAAAGATAGTGAGACATATCTGGGATACAGCACCTTGATAGCCTTGCCTCTGTTAATGATAAGTGTAGAAGCATTTCAGTGAAGCAAGTGCAAGCCTTAGAACATTGGTGCTGAAGAAATAGTTCAGCGTTTAGAGCCCTAGCTGCTCTTTCAGAGGACCTAGTTTTACTTTCCAGTACCTACCTGATGGCTCATCCTACCATCTGTAACTCTAGTTCCAGGCGATACAGTGCAGATACTAGCCACTAGTGTCAGTACGTACATGTAGGTACTCAAAAGAAAAGCTTAACAAAACAATGGAGCACAAAGCATGTGTCTACTTGCCAGTAATAGCTATAGGATTACAGTGAAACATTTCTTTACAGCACTATGAAGTTAGTAAAGTAGAGGTCAGCCTATTTTGGCAGTTGAAGCTAAATAATTATTTGCCTTTGGTTTTAGAATTCCTGGAAAACTCAAGCAGTTTGTATTTGACCTACATTCTGGAAAACTACACAGAGAATTCCACCATGGACCTGACCCCACTGATACAGCCCCAGGAGAGGTAGGAATCCTGTGTTTGCCAATGAGGACTCTTTTGTTGAGATAGCTTCAGAGGGGATTTGAACTAGACTTTCAATTCCCAATGCCTCTCTGTAGGAATTCTGAGCTGACTAAGACATATTTAGGTAATGCTCCTTTAGAGTTACTTCTTAAAATGTCACGCCTCCAGAAAAGTTGTAAAGTGCTGTGTCTGGTTTCTAATCATCTAAATTGGGTGTCTAGGTCTGATTCTGTGGAGTGTAGCAGAGTGTGGGAGAGTAGTTGAGAAAGCAGATCAGTGGGTTCCAGTTGAAGCTTTGCAGCTGACTCCATGCCTTCACTGTGCTAAAGCCATGCTTCCTTAACCTTGTTCATCCATGCGAAGACCCATCACAGATGCAGTGTTGATAGCGTTCAAACCCAGGAGTCAGTATAGCTTTCCCATTTGATATTTGAATGTTTGCCAACTAGTTATCAATATTTTTGCTTTTATTCACATATAAATTCTCAGTTGACATATAGACACATAGATGGGTTTTAAAGTCTGAGAGTTTAGTAATTTCTATGTCTGTACTCTATGAAAAAGTCCTAAATTTACATTTTGATGTATTATTTATAGTCTATGACCTTGAAACTAAGAGAGAGACATTAAACCCCTTCTTGGTTTATGTGCTAGGACTTTAGTCTACTACTTTGTCCAAAGAACTTCTATTTATGAAAGAAAAAGAGAAACTGAATTTTTCCTTCCTTTATTTGGGAGTCAGATTAGGTTCAAAGCCAAGAGTTCTCTTGAGAATCTGATAATATACTTTATTTGAGAAATATTGTTAAACTACCATTAAAATGGGGGAACTCAGCTAATGACAATATTCCATGGGTAATTGTTTTCTTCAGCACACAGAGCTGTTCGTGGCTCTCAACCTCCCTAATACTTCAACCCCTTAATACAGTTCCTCATGTTGTGGTAACCCCCAACCATAAAATGATTTTTGTTGCTACTTTATAACAGCAATTTTGTTACTGTTACTAATTTTAATGTAAATATCTGATAGGCAGATGATCTTAGGTGACTACTGTGACAAGGTTGTTCAATTCTTAGAGTGGTTAAGACCCACAGGCTGAGCACCACTACTTTATACAATCAGGAAAAACATCTAGTTTACTGTATTGTATTGTCCTGATTTATTTTACTTTCTCCCTTAGACAGTAGGCTCCATATATTTTATTTATCCATTTTTTGGTACTAAACCAACTGGGTACAAGGTACATGTGTATAGTAATGTAATTCCAGCTTGAGCATATATCTGAGCAGAACGTGACTTTCTGAAGAAGTGAAGCCTAACGAAGTCAAATAGGTGAAGGCACCTGCCACCTTCTGTTCTCAGGGGCACATGCTAATCTATGTCACAATGGCTATGTGCACCATGTCCTGTCCACTGTAGGGACTGCTAGGTAGTAAAAGTGAGCTTGCTTGTGAGACACTTGCAGTGTGAAAATAGAGGACAGATCGGGTTGCCTTTCTTCCAGGACTCATAGGCATCTGTGTAGTTTCACTATATGTTTTCTCTTGCTGGCACATAAGTCTCACCGAAGCGCACTCTAGTATGTTTTCCTCATCTCAGTCAGCTTTTACTAGTTTCTGGCACCAAGTTAGTTGATAAAGAGCAGCTTCATTAGCAGAGGAGGGGTCATTCACATCAAGGCAGTTTTTCTTAGCAGTCACTTATAATAGTGAAGGGTTAGGGCCAAGGCAGGCTGTGCTGTCTACACGGTTCTCTAGGGGGCACTGGGTGTTGTTCTCTTCCACATTGCCTCAGTAGCTGTGACAGGCCAGAGTCAGTGGTGCTGCGGCAGCCATGCCCTGGACAGGAATATTTAAAGTGAAGAAACAAGATAAACTTATCTCTTCACCTTGAAATACTTTTCCCCTTTTATTTATTAATAAATAAGTAATTATAAGGCCACTTCCAGTTATGTAATAATAAAGTATGATAACTCCATATATTTTGGTATCAAGATTCTTTTCTTCTTTTGTAGCAAGAGCAGGATGTAGCGAGCAGTCCTCCAGAGAGCTCCTTCCAGAAGCTGGCGCCCAGCGAGTATAGGTACACTTTACTGAGGGATCGAGATGAACTGTAAAACCCAAGAACACTGCAAGCCTTTCCACAGCAGCAGAGGCTTGCATGGTGGAAATAGTGAGCCTATATTTTCATAATTCTATGTGTATTTTTATTTTGAATAAACTGAAAGAAGTTTTGGGTTTTTAATTTTTTTCTTCCCCCTGACTCAAATACATTGTCATTTAATACAGCCTCTTTTTTAAAAATCTGCTAGGGTTTTAAAGAACAAAATAAAAAACAGAGGCCGATCTCCACTTGAAATCTGTCGTGTACAGTCTTTATCATGCAAGGGGAAGGTGGCATTGCCAGAAGCATGCTGTTACCTCACACTGCCCTGCACCAGCCAGACGACTGGCTGGGCCTGTGTGGGATCTGCTTTCTCTTTCTTCTTTTCTCTGCATATGATCAAATTCTATTGGTATTTTTATTATCACATTTCTAAAAGCTAAGGGGATGTATATTCTAGAGGCTTGGGAGGGAAATAAATTAAAATTTTCACACTGTGTACTGTGTTGTACTGATTGGTTGGACATTGCTTATGAGAATTCCATAGTGGTTCTTCTTGGATTCCTAATGTGTAACTTAAACATACTATGAAGAGGAGGAGAGCCATACGCCAGAGCATTTGGAAAAGAAATGGAAGTATTATTAAATTTCTATATGTTTTTCTGAGACAGCAACATATGGATGGCATTTAAAACTTTGAATGAATTAACCCTGAAATCAGGAAAGCAAGGACCCTGGTGGAGCAGGTTCCTAGCATTAAAGTAGAAACTTTAAGGCTTTCTCTGTCTAGAAAATTTCATTTTCAAAGAAAAACTGTATTTCAATTATTATAAGCCTCCTCCTGTCTTCTGTAGTTTTGTTATAGTTCTCTAGATCAAAAGATGTGAAGGAACAAGTGTTTTACATTCTTCTGTTATCGTCCGGATGACAGATCACTGTTGAAGATGTTAGAGGGCTTTCCCCCTTGCCTCCCTGGTTTCCCAAGCCTGCAGCGGGCAGTCAGCAGGTCCCTGCCAGGCCTTCCTGCTGCCACGGATTAGAGCAGAGGGAGAAGACTCTCTGCATTACATCAGGAATCCCAGTGCCGGAGGTCAGACAGGCTCTAAATTGGCTTTCCTCGGGGCCTGGGTGTGGTGCTATAGGCCAAGGGTCATTAATCCTTGGGATGAGTCAGTCCCAGTTTGGGGAGATAATATTTTTAAGCTTAAAAGGTTGACATGTGCCATTATATGTAGTGTGTAATATATGTAACACCTTTCAATCCTTTTAAAATAAAATGAATATTTATAATGGATATTTAATAACTGTTATTTTTAAAAAATCAGCTTCCAGTTCTTAATTATGCATGACTTTGCCCATAGTTTCTGTAGTTTTATTCAGAATAATGAGTATTAGTGAGATGATAAGGGGCGTGTTTAGAATGTCTCGCCAGATAGTGAGTGGAAAACCAGGACAGCTTTCTAGAAGCAGGCTTCCATTCTGCTACTTTATTGCTTTTAGTCAGAGTCTTGAATATGGTCACAGTTTATGTTTTCATGATGAAATCTGAGAGGCTTGAGATGAAAACTCAGTTACACAGCATGCTCACATACAAGGTCAAAAACAGTGCCCCAAAAAAGTCAGCGTAATAAATTTGTGATCCTGTAATTATGTTTGAAAAAATAATAAAAGATCCCACTCAAATATTGGGGTACAGACAGCTAACTGAAAACAGTTATTAGAAAAAAGGCCAAAGGTAATCTTCAGTGTGGTCTAAAATGATAGAGAGGCTGTTTAAAGTGAAAGGTTTGTGTGTGTTCAGTAACTGTTGTGCAGATCAGAACTTGGGCTTTAGCCCTGCTTCTGTTAATGTCTTCTCTGGATGGTGAACCATTAAGGACAGAGATGCTGAGTCTTCTGTCTGTTTGTAGTGCCCACCGGCTTGGCCATTTAGTGTCACATGTCCATTGAAAGAATCAGAAACAAAGTAGCCTCGAGTAGTTTGTATGCCACTGAAAGTGCTTAGCTCTGCAGGACTTGATGCCAGTTTATAAAACGTTCTTCACAAGCTCAAGGACACTCCAAGACAAGAGGATAGTAAAATGTTTTAAAACATGAGTATCAAGACTGTTTTTATCCACACATGGTGGTACACACCTTTAACCTCAGCACTCAGAAGACAGAAGCAGAGGGATCACTGTGAGTTCCAGGAAAACCAGGACCCTGTCTCAAACAAAAACAAAAGACTTGTTCTTGGAGATGTGTGTCTGAGAACAGTCTATATATTTGAAGGGTTGATGTCTGTATACAAGGGGCTGAATTAGAATCGGAGGAAGTCGTAAGGGAGCAGGTATCACTTGACAGCTACTCAAAGTAAGGTTCATGGTGCTGTAACTTTACCTAGAGTTGCTTCTAATTTGTTAGGTCAGTGACCTTGTAGAACATCACTGTAACAAGCTCTTCCAGATTAAACATAAGAGGAAATAGAGCTAATGTGCTTGGCATAGAAACAGAGTTCCAAAAAAAAAAAAAAAAAAAAAACATTGATAAAATTCTGCTGACATTTTACAAGATGAACACCTGAAAAGAGCTAGGATTTGAGTGAAGGTAGTGAACTCTATGATGCATTAGGAAAGAGTACTTGTAGAAAGACCAACTCACTGGAGGCTCAGGATACCAAAGAAGGGATTTATACTGTTTGGCAAGTCCTAGGCATCTGTATTTGAGAGTGATACTTAGAATCAGGTCTCAGACCTAACAGTTCAGCTGAACCTGTCAGTGCTAACAGAAGTTATCTCACCCTGCCTGTGCTGAGCCTCAGGCTCCTCTGCTGTAGCCAGAGAGGCTGCCCAGTGGCCCTGAAGAATGCTTGAATAACTTAAGAACCAGAAGCTAGAGAGACTTCCTGCTCCTCTGCCAGAATGATGAAGCAGGACATCCTCTGTCCTGTGGCCTGCACTCAGGCATGACAAGTATCCTAAACATTTACATAAGTCTATAAGGTAGAGAATGAACATCTCAAGTGTCTCACACAGAGCTTACTGATGAGGCCAGTTTGCCAGGGATCTTGTGCAAAAAGAAGGGAAGCTGGCATGATAAAAGCTACCAGGAAGCATGCAATACACAACAATGTTTTGTTTTGGACTGGAGAGATGGCTCAGTGGTTAAGAGCACTGACTGCTCTTCCAGAGAAGCAGGTTCAAATCCCAGCACCCACATGGCAATTCATAACTGTAAGTCTGGTTCCAGTGAATTGGACTGGGAATACTCAGAATGAACTCAAGAGAAAGTGCTGATGTTGCCCAAAAGGCTTCCTTTAAAAAATGCACCAAGAGAAAAAGAATGGGTAATGGATTGATAATCGGGAAAACCAGAACAACTGATTATTTTTCCTTCAATAGAGTCTGCTTAGTCAAAAGTAAAATGACATAAAATTTAAAACACATGCATACCACACAAATAACTTGGCCACCTTAAATTATTAAAACTGTCACACAGCAGTGTTGTCTGTTAAAACTGTTGGGTCAGCCTGGGAAACCATGGAGGATATATGGTTAATTGGGCACAGTATTCCAGTTTCAAAATGATTGTAGTTAATGGCATTTAGCTGCTGAATAAAGCCTTGTAAACGAAGTGAAATGCCTATAGTCTGTGTTGGAGATTTAGGTCGCTCTGAAAGCAGATGACAGCCTGAGGAACAGCTGTCCCAGGACTGGAACTGCCCATTGCTGCCCACTGCTGCCAATTGAGTTGTGTATTCATTAAGCAGCCCAGGTAGGGCCTCTGCTTAGCAACTTTTTTAGCTGTGTTTGAAATTTTGTATGTATTTCCAAGTAATAAAACTATATTTGTAAAATATTTCTATATTTGAGACTTTTTACTCATTGCATAAATACTGTTTTATGAATGTTTTACCTGGAATCTTAGTGATCAGAGCCACTAACTTTTCCAGGTGTAATGTTATTTTTCAGATTCTGTCATTTTGCTTCAGTTGGCTCAGGACGGGGACTTGTGTGTTCATGTGCAGATAAGTCAAACCCTGCCTTCACTTGTGTCCACGTGTTCTCTAGAGCACTGGGCATGACAGAAGTGTCCTTAGACAGTGGGCAGTTGGACTCTGGAATGGCGCTGCCTCAGGTTGCTTCTCTAAAGTCCCACCCCCACCTTGTCTAGCAAATTCCATTATTCAATGTGTAGGACAAATGTCACTTGTGCTGCTTAATCTGTTTACACAAGAGTCATCTGGGAAGAGGAGCTTTACCTGAGACACCACCTCTGGCCTGTAGGCCAGCCTGTGAAGCTTTCTTGATTAACAGTGTGTGAGCTGGGTGGTGGTAGCCCACGCCTGTAATCCCAGCACTCTGGGAGGCAGAGGCAGGCGGATTTCTGAGTTCGAGGCCAGTTTGGTCTACAGAATGAGTTCCAGGACAGCTAGGGCTATACAGAGAAACCCTGTCTCGAAAACAAACAAACAAACAAAAACCACCAATGTGTGAGGACACAGCACCCGTGGGCCTGTACTCTGTGTTGTGTGAAAAAGCAAGGTAATAAGCAGTGCTCCTTCATTGATTCAGTTCCTGCCTTCGGGTTTCTGTTTCAGGCTCCCTTCATAATGGACTGTGAACTATAAGCTAAAATACATAAACCCTTCCCTCCCCAACTTGGTTTTACTTGTGTTTTGCTGCAGCAATAGGAAGCATCCCTTGTATTCGCATAATCTTGTGTAGTCTAGGATGTTCACGACTGGAAGTACATATGTATTTCCCCTATTTCCATGTGCATGCAGGTTACAGGGAGCAGGATCTTTCCATTCCAGCTACATGGTACACTAGAAGAACTCAGCAAGTCTCTGATGAAAAAAAGGCTTAAGTACAGAGCATGGGAGTGAACAAAGGAGCTAGGACGAGAAATTGCCCCATAACTGGAATGGGTTCTGAGAGCCAATCTGCATATCTCAGTTATCCAATTTTGTCAGTTACAAATAATCCTACAAATGACTCCAAAGACTATGAAAAATGAAAGGGTCACAGGGCAACCAGGCTAGAGATGTGTACCTCTCAGAGCAGCTGCTGTCTTTGACAACAGTCTTGGATACTGGGAATTTTTGCCTACTCCACATGTTCTGTAAGACCTGACTCCAGTTGAAGCAATAATGACAAATGTGGGTGGTTACAAAGTGCCATAGTTAGCATCTGGTTTCCAGACTGAAGATCGACATTCAGCAAACTACCTACTTCCGTTATGAAACTAAAAGTTAAGGGACAAAATAGCAAAAAGGTGGTTATGATCACACATACCTGCTACAGTCTGAGCCAAGGAAAGGAGCGACCTTAGACCAGGCAGAGAAAGCCACACTTATACCTATCTATATTAGGGTCCTCTTCTCCAGAACTGCTATTAACAGAAGCTGTTGGCCATTTCTTATTATAATGGTAATTATTGCCAGGTATTTACTGATCTGTTTCTTCAAATTCATCCACTTATAGCCAAGATCACCCATATGACCTGATGCGAAGGGTCCTGTGAATTTTACTAATGAGGACAGATGTGAAGAAGTTGTATGTCTACTCTTGGTACCCTATGGTAAACTTATCTAGGTAGGAATAAAATTATTTTGGAAGACTGGTGCTTCTTTTTTTTTTTCTCGTTTTTTCTATAATCACTACCCAGGAAGGAGAGTGAAACATGGCATCCCTGGTGACACACAGGAAAGGGGGTACATCATGGGCCTGGTGTTCTGGTTTAAGACAAGCCATGTCAGAGATAGTGTTAAGACCCAAAGGAAGATAGTAGTCCCTGGTCATTTGAGACTGGACAGGAGCATAGGTAATTTTGCAGAACAATACTGTAGATGAAGATTTGAAATCATCACTCTGTTCCTAAGCAGACATCATACATTTTTGTATTTGCGTATCCTTCTCAAAGATAAATGACCCTCAGTTAGCCCCTTTCTGAACAACTATGTCTTTTAAAATCATGTTATGAATCATTGGTGGTTTCCAATGAAGTTCAGAAAATCGCTAGAATATGCCTTAAAAATGAATATACTACAAGATGAATTTCTAGATGCATATATCTCAACGTATCCACAAACAGCAAGGTAGAAATGATAATAAACTGAGGAAATTTCTTAACCCGAGGAAGCTGATCTCTATTAAAAAAAATCAAATCTCTGAAATCTTCAAGAGAAGGCCTGGAGTGGGAGGCTGAGACAAATGTGTATCTGCATGTTCAAAGATAGCCTGGTCTACATGGCAAGTTTCCGGCCCACCGGGGATGCACAGTGAAATCCTCTTGTCTCAAAAATACAAACCAAGAAAGAAAAATCGAGGTAGAAACTGGAAATGCCTCCCATGCTCATGAATGGAAGAATCAACGTGAGAAGAACTGCCTTGCAACCTATAGATGTACAAATTTAATGCAGCCTGTCAAAACAGTAATGTCACCCTTCACAGAAATGGAGTGGAGCATATCCTAAAATTCATTTAATGTCAGACTCTAGTAGCCAAAGAAAGCCTAGAAGGGGAATGCTACGAGTATCACTGTAGCTGATTTCAAGTTATACTGCAGAGCCGTTCTGATAAAAGCAGCATGACACTTGCCCGACGGCCTGTAGATGAATGCAGTGCAATAGATTGAGATATACAGCCACTCTGCCACAGCCACCGGATTAATGCCAAAAATGCTCACTGGAGAAAAGACAGACTAACAAATGGTGCTGAGGAAACTGGCTATCTACAAGTAGAAGTATGAACCTATGTCCTTCTCTCTCATCCTGTACAGAAATCAACTCCAAATGGATCAAAGACCTTAATATAAAACCAGAAATTTTAACCACTAGAGGCAAAGGCAGGGAGCACACTTCATGGTGCAGCCACAGGTAAGGACTTCCCAAACAGCACCAGTCCGTCAGCAAATGAGGCCAACTGCTGACAAAAAAGACCTCATGAAATTAAAAGCTTTGTGTACAGCAAAGGAAAATACTTAATTGAAGGCACAGCCTACAGAAAGGGAGAAAGTATTTGTTAGCTGTTTATCTGACAGGATTCTTTTTCATTGCTGAGGATTGAACCCAGGACTTTATGTATGCTACATCCCCATCCTGACAAGATTAATGTATACAATATACAAAGATCTCAAAAGGCCACAAAGCTAATTAAGAGGAAATGGACTAAGGAGACTGTAGGCCTCAGAAGAAATACAAATGGCCAGTAACTATTTCTAAAGTGTTTAGCATCTTTAGCTTCAGGAAAATGCTAAACTGCTCTGAGATCATATCTCACCCCTGTCATAAAAACAAGATAAGTGCTGGGCAAAGTGTTTGGAAAGAGAAACCCTTTCATAGTCACTGTTAGTGGGACAGTAAACTGGTACAACCATTTCTCAAAAAGCTAAAATCAGAACTTGTTAGTCCAGGTGTATTACTCCTAGGTATTATGTTGTACTTCAGAGATACTTGCTTCTCCATGTTGGTTGATGTTTGTTCACTGTAGGAAGAAAATGGAATCAGCCTGGTTGTCCATCAGCACATGAATGGATAATTAAAAATGGGATACATTTATATACACAATGGAATTTTATTCATTCATTAAGAAAAGTGAAATTCAGCTGGCTGGTAGTAATCCAGAACTTGGGAGACAGAGGCAGGTAGGTCTCTGAGTACAAGGCCAGCCTGGTCTACACAGTAAGTTCCAGGACAGCCAGGGCTTTACTATTCTGAGAGAGGCTGCATTAAATCTGTGCATCTGTAGGTTGCAAGGCAGTTCTTCTCACATCATTCTCCCCTTCGTGAGCATGGGAGACACTTCCAGTTTCTAGTGCCATCCTCCATTTGTCTTTTCTTGAAAGAAATGGGGGGGGGGGGGGATTAAATTCTGTACTTTGCAGGAAAATAGGGGACTTTTTTAAATTGAGGTGACCCAGGCTTGAAAGGATAAACATGTTCTCTCACATGCAGATCATAGTTTATTTTTATGTACATGTGCTTATGAGAGAATAAGTGTGGGTAGAGGGCAGGAAACTAGGAATGGGTTCATGAGAGAGGGGAGTAAAGATACCTTAAGGGAGAGAGGAGTGGAGGAGGTTAACACTAGGAGTGGAATAATTTACACTGGGATGTGGACAGGGAGATGGGAGAGAGTAAGGTGTGTGGGAAGGTCAACCAAAAACCAAGTATGTATGAAAATGCCGTAAGGAAACCTGCTACTTTGCATGTTAAGATAAAAATTTTAAGTGTGCTTAACATGTTACCACCATGTGTGTAAAGGATACTGACTTTTAAAACTCCGATGTTTTTTCAGCTCTGCTCATTTTCGTGTCATGTAACATTGATCTCACTATTACAGATCCACCACACCTACATTAATGCACTCGTCCTTTAAACTCTGGGGAAAATAATAGTAAATGACATAACTGTAGTCACTAATAGTTATAGTTAGTCTGAACCAACCATACTGGGTATTTAGCATTCCCAGTTATTAACACTTGAGGTTACCCTATGTCATCGACAAGGTATCAAAGGGATAACCTATAAGAATGTCTTGAACTGTTGACCCAACCCTACCTAGATATCTGTAAATCTTTAATAAGACTCACAGAGAAAAGAAAGGAAACTATAGTATCACTTCCATTCTTATCAAAAGAGGCTGTTTGGTGGGTATGAACTTTGGCATCAGAAACATGGGTTCGAATTCTGCTAAGTGTGTCCCTTTAAGTGTAAGCCTTACTGGTGCCTAATCCCATACTCTGCTTTCCCAGAAAAGCCTTTGCACTCCTTCAGCTACATCCTATTTCAATATTAGTCTGTCCAACTGCCAATGCCTAAGGCCCTGTGAGGATTAATACTGCCAACTTGACAAGATCTAGAATCACCACGGACCCAAATCGAGCTTCTGGGCATGCCTGACACAATCTCCAGATTAGGTTAGTTTGTGCTGCCCCATCCCATGGGCTGGAGTCCCAGACTACATGGAGAAAGCTGAGCACCAGAGTTCACCACTTCCCAACTCCAGATGCAGTGCCAACAGCTGCCTCAAGCTCCCGAGACGGAGGCAAAATAAACCCTTGTTTCCTTCAGTGCTTTTGTTAGTTATCTGTCTCAGCAACAAGAAAAGTAACTCATGTAGACCCCTACTACTACAAATCAAACTGTAAAACAGTAGGTTAAAAAAAAAACAAAACAAAAAAACAAGCAAACAAAAAAAACCCTGGGATTTTTGCTGTGACAGAGATCTTCCAGATCAAGACTTTTAATCTGCCAGAGAGAAATGTCTCCACCTCCAGATTCTGGAATCGTCATGACTTTCAAGTTCTCAGTGTATTTTCTAGATTTCTTGAGTTTTGCATTCCTCTTAATGACAGACAGGGGCAGTGCACAAAGATGCGCCACGCCCTGACCTCCATCCTTAGGCTCTGCCATGCTGAGGTTCTGCTACTCACCTGTTCAGTCTTCTCATCGCTGTGTTTCATGCCAATTTAAAAATAATAACCATAGCATGGTTATAAAAAACAATCCATGCTGTGTCCGGCTACGCGCTGGAAATGGTGTCTGCCCCGCATCCAGCCATGGTTCCTGCGTCTAGCCAGCTGCAGGATGATCCCAGTCATCCATCTCTTGTGGCTAGCCTGCAGAAATACGGCTGCCCTTTGCACAAATCCCCATAACCCTGTAAAATGAAAACTCCAGAGGTTTGTAATTTACCAGCCATATTTATAACAGTAAATCTTCAACCCCCAAAATGCCCACACAAAGAACTCAAAACTCAATATATATATATAAGCTGCACACCTAGATTGAACAAATGTGGTTCTGGCTCATCATTCTCTCCTACAGATTCCATCTTGCCTCTCCTATCTCCATCTCTGGCTCTCTCCCTGTCTCTCTCTCTCTCCCCTCTCTAAAACTTTCAGCTCTGCCTTCCCTTCCACTGCCCAATCACAGGCTCTAGCCTTATCTAACTAGTAAGATTTCACCCGACCTCACCTACATACAGGCACTCCTTTTTAAGGGGCAGAAAAAAAACAGACAGCAATCCACAAGTCACAGCAACAACAGATGCCTGGTTACATCCCATACGAAGCTTACAGTCTAGTTGGAGAGGGCTTACTACCATTACAGAGAAACTTTCAACTCTGAGGGGGTTAACCACAGGTGTAAGTAGAGAAATGGGAGATAACGACCAGCATTGGTGGGGAAACATGGCCATGGCAAACTGGACTGTAGAGTCCTGGACACTAAAAGGTACATTGCATGTGGCTTTTCTCAGTGCGTTTCCAATACATGTTTATGGGATGGTAATCACAAAGTAGGCATTTGGTATTGAACAGGGCAATCTCACAAACTAGAGGTGAGAAGACAGTTGTGTTAAATACACCAAAACTCCAGCAAGTATGAAGAATATTTCTGGTGACAATGGGAAAATGAACAATTCAGTGTCTTAACAGTCCAGACTGATGCAAAACATCATCAGTTCCTTAAAACCACTGTTCTCAACCTATGGGTCAGGACCCCTTTGGGGACTGGACAAAACCTCTCACAGGGGTCACCTAAGACCTCCAGGAATCATATCTACAACGTGATTCAGAACAGTAGAAAAAATTTACAGTTATGAAGTAGCAATGAAAAAATTGCAGGGTTGGAAGTCAACACAATACGAGGAACTATGTTAAATGGTCCCAGCGTTAGGAAGGTTGAGAAGCATCGCTTTAAACAAAGAATTACTGTATTTTGGATAAATATCGCCACTCTTACCTGTTTCCCCCTAACCAGCTTCATTCTTAAGTCGGACGTTCTGTTTGTTTCCTCATTAATGCCTTGGTTTTGCCCATGCCATTTTGCTTCATGGAGTCCTTACTTGAAGCTTATAGCCCCTGTTCCATCAAGCATATTCGTCCTTGCTTAAACACCAGGCTCCACAAAGCCTTCCTATTCATTTCCATCCTCTTCCAGGTACTTACTATGTTTTGTTGCATCTTACAGGCTTTAGGTAACTGCATGGCTTACTATGATACATTATACATTATAAGACACTAGCATTCAATACACAACAGGAATTCAGTTTAATGTTTGTCAAATGGGTGAATTTTATTGCATATTTCCTTATTCAAGCACCATTCAGCAACATAGTAACAAACCAATTCACAAAGGATTGAATTTTGAAGAAATCTTCACCATTTAGCCTTTCCTTGTCCTTACCTTGCCATATCTAAAGTTCAGTGATTATGTGGAAACTCCTTTTAGGGGTTTAATTGATGAAACGCAGTAACACAATTCAATAATTAACACTAAGAGGAACATCTCGAACAGTTGAGACCTATATGCAACAAGCAAACTACTGAGTGTCTTGCTCACACACGAGCACCCACAGGAGCCCATGGAGGGTCCTTGTGCTCTGGCTGCGAAGGCACTGACAGTTTGGAAAGCTGAGAAACTGCATTTAACTTCCTCTTTTTAGATGAACTTGCATTCTTACATTTCTTCTCATTTTGCCTGATTTAGACTGAAGTTGGGCTGAGAGACTGCGAACTTTATCAGCCAACTTGGCATGGCCTATCAAAACCTTAGTAAAAATACACCCCTCCCCCCCAAATCATCCTCTTAGATCACATACAAAGTAGTTTTGTGATCTTGAGCAAATCATTTGCCTTTGGCACTTTTTGTTTTTATTCCAGTATATTTGTTGGGTTAATATTGCACAGATGTATTTTTGTCACAAGTTAGTATCTTTGAAGATAGCAATGTAGATACATAGTTCTTTTATTATTATTAATAACACACAGTTCTTCTGTGAAATGGTGCCAAAGTGATGAAAACAAACAGAATCACTCATTAGGAACACGTGCTGGTAGCAGTTATAAAACAGAGCTGGATGTGTGTAATCCCAGCAGGAGGATTGCAAGTTTAAAACGAGCCTGGGCTGGGCTTCCAGTAAAACCCAATTTCAGAAAACAGGAACAACAAAACTCCACAGACAAACAGAATCTGAATGTGTGTTATGACTCCGAGCCAGAGGGGAGGCACTTGCTCGGCCTCCACGACTGTGGGGATGTCCTCAGACATCCGGAGCACCTGCGGGCAGCAGCCACACCCCTCTCTGAGGATAAAGTATTGCTTGCCCAAGGAGGGCCTTGCTCCAGGCTTTCACTCCTCCATCCAGAGTCTATGCTATGGGGAAGGACTTCTGAGGCATCCCGAGAAATGCCTTTGTTTTCCAACAACTCAAAAGAAGGTTTGGCTTCTGGGCTTTTACTGGAAGGAAATACTGTGTGCTAGATTTCTAGCTGGGATTCCAAATTTCTTGTTAACAGTAGGTGTTGTCAGCTTCCAGTCCTCACTCTGCAGAAAGCATGGACATGGAAGGCAGAAGGACATCTGTGATAGGTAGGAGCTCCCGGAGAACCCCAGCCCCTACTCCAGAAGTCTGCCCAGCTCTAGGCAGCCGCAGCAAGCGGCTGTGTGTGAGGTTGGAGAGGGAAGCCAACAGAAGAGCCAGAACTGAAATGGGAAGAGAGCGGGGTCACAAGGTATGGGAAAATAGTCTGTGGCCAACACAATGGACATGGCTTTTGTTATTTAACATGCAATTTTTTTTTTTTTGGTGGCAATCTAAAAGCAGATGTTCAGAAATAGCCTATTACCCGCCCCTGATCGTTTGTTCATGGCTTCCCAGGGAGGCATCATTTAAAGCGTAATGATTAATTGATTCTAAAATCTATGAGATTTGTTTTTAAAAGTAGTGTTTACTTTTAATTATATAAAGCATTTGAACAGTGATCATAGCCTATGATATGAACCAATGTGTAGAGGGCAGGGTGGGAGAGTGGTGCTCATTTTATACTTGAGCTCTGTGTTCTATGCATGGCCACAATTAAGAGCAGGCTGTGGACACCTGGTGAGGCGCCAGAAGACAAAGAAGTAAAGGACCCACCTGGGCCTTCCCAGCCGGCCTTCCAGGCTCTCACCTCCGTGTGCTGAGGCAGCACAGCATGGCAGAGTGAGGCCGGCATCAGAACGCCCATCCCACCCAGGCGTCCTGCCTTTGGAATGGAAAGACTGCAAAATACCCAATTCCTCTGAGGCTCAGTCACCCATCTATCCAGGAATGCCTGGTGATGTGCCTAGCAACCCACCTGGCCAACACCAGCCCCTCCTTAGGGAGGACTCTTTCTGAAAACTGAGGGTGGCAATCTATTTGTAGACTGAGACTGGTTTAGTGGGTTGAAATTAGCATGTTGAAAAAAAACAGATTGTATTGCACATAATGATAAACAGTTTTCATGTACATAAGTTCAATTCTAATACATTTTTTTCTGTGGGTTATGCCAAAATTTCAGAGAAATTATCAGATTATAACATCAAAAAAAGTCATTAGGAGGACTGCCATTACTAAAATGAAGTCTCTACAAATTTTAAGACATTAAAAAATGATTTTTTAACTAGTTGAAATAAAAATAAGACATAAATCATAGAGATGATAAATTTAACTAGACACTATGGGGCATATTAAATTCAATTTTAAGATCACTTCTGTGTCATATTGACTAATTTATACTTTTAAGTACTTTTATATCATTTATAGTTGATTAAACACTTCTAAGAAATGTCTACAAAAAGTTGGCTATTGGATTCTATTGTGGAGAAATGAGAAACAATTTCTAAATAACGTTAAAGTATAATAAAATGTTAAAGAGGACTGTAACTTCCTTAAGTATTAAGATGGCTAGAGTCAAAAGCCCAATGCTGATGGCTCATGAACAAGTCAACGGTCCCCATACAGGCTCAGCAGAGATGCCAAGTCCAGAGGGTGTGAGCTTCACATCCAAGCCTCACGCCTGCTTCTTTGACCTCCATGTGCTGAGGCTGTTATGGCGCACTGATTGATCACAATTTGGGGATTAATGGAGCTGAGTATTAAATAATGAAGACGATGAAGTAGAACACGGGAGATTAAAGAATTAAACAGCACTACTTATCCTTTCAATCCCAGGTAATCAGGCTGGACTGGCTGTGTCTGAATTACCCTGGGGTCAATGTTCAAGAATCTTGTTTTAGCTGGGTATGGCAGCCAGCACTCAAGAGGCAGAGGCAGGTGGATCTCTGAGTTCAAGGCCAGTCTAGTCTACAGAGCAAGTTCCAGGACAGCTAGGCCAGTGCTATACAGAGAAACCGTCTTGAAAAACAAAACAATCTTACTTTAAGTAAAATCTGGATGAGTTCTGCCTGCCCCTGCACAGGTTTGACATGCTATCTTAAAGGAGCAGCAAGATTCAGAGAACAAAATGACAATAAAAGTAATTACTCTAAATACTTAATGCCCAATGTGTTTGGTAATATTTCAGGATCCAACAATTATTCAAATTTTGTTTGCTATTAAAGTCTTAAGTCAGCAGATAAATAAATACTCAATACTTTCTAATCTTTTAATACGATGTAGATGTAGTACTCTGTTTCATAGGAATGACTGGTAAGACTCACAAAGCACTGGGGGAAGGAAGTTGTAACACAGAAGGAAAGGAAGTAACCAACAGAGGTCAACCATCAATGCACACTGAAAAGAAGCTAAGTGGTGACCCTTCAGCCCTGAGCCTCTGCTCTGCCTGACAGTGCACTCTCCTCAGGAAGAGGTAAGGGTTGAGGGACCAGTGACTTCTTCCTATTCCTTTGCTCTATATCTCAAACTTTTCTGAGACAGACATGGAGCTGAACTGGACCATGAATGCTGTCCAAGTCAACTGCTGGGTTAGCACCACAGATCTTTCCTTGGGTCTGACTTGTGGATTTGGCCATCTAGAATGTGAGAGAAGTTAAGTGTGAACACTGGGAGGAACAGCGGCAGGAGAGGGGATGGCAGCAGTAACAGATGTGAGGTAGAAACTCCTTCTTGGATCCCCAAGAAGACTGAGGGGCCTTGATTCCTGGAGGCAGGTATGCTAGCCCCTTCTAAAGTGCCCTGTGATATGATCCTGTACTCCCCTTAACCCAAATAATGTTGGAAGTATTTAAATTTTCTTGTTTCAATTAAAGAGATTATAGGTAGGGGTACCTAGAGGTGGAAAACTATATAAAAAGACAGATTATGAGAAAAATCCTTATAACACGGGTAGAATTCACCCTAGAAGCAGATTAGTTTTCAGAATCGCCAGCTGGAAATGGGCTTGGTGGCTGGTTTAGTAGGTCTAGCATGTGAGGTTCTGTGCTCCTTATCTGGAGAGGCAGGAAAGACTTCAGAAAAAAACATCTGGGTCACAATGAAGAGACTATAAAGAGAAAATGGGCTTCTTTTTCTATTTTATAGTGTTAATTTCCTTCCCCAGAAAATATAGATGGATCTAAGTACAATGGCCCTCAGGTCCACAAGCAGCTCCCCTGTGCCCTGCTGTGCAGCTTCAGTCCTAGCTGACAGAAAGACTCCTGAACTCACATTCTGTTCCTCCCTACAGGAAGAAATCATCTACAAATCCACTGACCCGCAGGTGCCCAATATATGTCTACACATCTTAGATCCTTAGAGTTACAGATCCAGTTTTCACATTCCCTTTGCTCTTTGACAGGCTTTAAACTGACAGACACTCTCTGCCCAGGCTCCTCCACCTCTAAGCTCTCCATCAACACCCAGCAAACAAACACGTCCACTTATGGTGGTTCAACGCCGCGTGGACACGGAGAGCCACACCCTAACACTTCCAACAACTGCAAGCTGCTCCTGAGGTCGGTGCACAGCACCAGCTGGAAGCTTGGGCTTTAACTGCATTTTTTGTCACTTTGGCTAGGGAGATCTGGACAGCTGGAAGTGAGCTTCTCCAGCATTTTCTGTTTCCTTCTTTGTATCAATTTTCCACCTGTGAAGCCTAACACCCCACCACCAAGTGCAGCTGCAATTCCTGCCACTTTGAAGCCTGCGAGGAGGCCGATGGGACCCCCCACCACTCCTCCGATGAGTGCACCTGCCACAGGCAGAGCTGCCAGCTTGTATTTTGCAGCCTGTAAAAAAAAAATTCAATTTAGAAATTGAGTTGAGAAAATCTGCCTGTGGTGATGTGCGTTTTCCTCTCATTACTCCTGGCAATGCCTCTTTAACTCGAGGTTCATAATTAACCTCAGAGATTATTCTTGGAGGGGTGTGTGTGAATGTATTCCACAGGTACTGCCGTTGCTCCAGACCACAGAACTAAAGGAGGCAGGAGACGTGCTCCAGACTGGACTATACGAAATGATTTTACATGCAAAATAATCAGCCCACTACCCGGCTGGCTTCTTTAAACAGCTTCAGCAGCCACAGCTCCCAAGACAGCTTTGATTGCGCACAGAGGCTATTCCACACTAGGCACCTGGGCCAAGAGGCACATCATACGGAGAGTGGATGCTCCCACGTCCCCAGTGCTGTGACAGGCTCATTCTCCGGCTCTGCCTGGATTAATGGACTGCTCTCTCTCTTCTCCCTAGGCCTCTGCAGATATGCCTTCATGCAACTAAATGCCCTAGAGTGAGGCCGCAGTTCATTCTCTTTGGGAAAAAAATTTTCTCATGATAGAATGAATCTGGGAGTAAAATATTACAGCCATTGATTTCTTACACTACCTATGTGCCATTTCTTCCCTATTTCCTTAATTGCTGGTTCCCTCAACACTGAAGAGAGCAGATCAATTGGGTTAATACTAGAGATTCCTGGGAGCCGGAGTACCATTGATTTGTCAGCAGGAGCGGAATCTTACCTTCTGCAAGTTTTTGGTTCCCTCTTCAACATTCACAGCGGCGCTGTTGACATGGTCTGCAATGCTGTCAATCTTCTCCTGCTGAGACTAGATGCAGAGGAATTATGAGTGAGGGGTCCTGCTGGGGAGCAGTGGGAAGCCAGCACACACTATTTTAATTCCTGTAATCAGGCCCTAGTACTGCAGCCTTGCAGTCTTAATAGTGGTTCATTAATAGTATCTGATAAACCTTGTCGAAAGAACAAATTCACTTTCAGGAAAAAAGAGGGGGACTTAATGATTAGGTAATAAAAGGGTGGCACCTTCATAGCAAAAAGTTATGGAATTCACACTGGAATTCATTCAAACATGCAAACATATTATTCTCCAAATAAACCTACTTTGTAGGAGGACACAGTCCAAAGAAGCATTTAAGCATTTACATGTCAAGTTGGGTTTGAT
Organism: Apodemus sylvaticus; assembly: GCF_947179515.1. Lineage (NCBI taxonomy): Eukaryota > Metazoa > Chordata > Mammalia > Rodentia > Muridae > Apodemus > Apodemus sylvaticus. The sequence continues at coordinate 61,541,848 of NC_067474.1, read as the reverse complement.
AGCAAAAAAAAAAAAAAAAAAAAAAGGAAAACAAATTCAAACAACAGCAAAAAATCCATAACTTGTCTTCTTTGGATATGCACCTTAGGAATAAAATGCCCTTGATCCAACAAATACAAATGGTTTGTTGTTGCTATTGTTTTTGTAAGAATGAAACTACAATTCAATGTAATCCAGCATAAAATCTTTGCACTTTTGATATGTAATAGGGAACAATGAAGGAATCTGGGTCTTGAATTTTACTAAATAAAATATAGCTAAAATGTTTCCGATCAACAATATTAATACAGCTGTTTTAGGCAGCAACACCTGTTCTGAGAGCAGAAATCATGACTCCTGGGATCCATTGCTGATGGATGAATGGAGTGGCTGGGGCCTGCCGTTCTCCCCTCTAATGTGGAAAACCACCTCAGCGGCACTCATGAGTGGCTACTGAGCTCTACTTAGATACCTCAGTCACCAGCACTCTGTCCTTACCCCAGAAACAGGATGTTATCATGGTCAACTTAGTTATATACACACATGCATACATACACACATGCATATAGCTAACTAACTATACATGGTTGTGTGTGTGTGTGTGTGTGTGTGTGTGTGTGTGTGTATACACATATGATGGAGTAGGATAGGTCCTGACCAGTGTAGAATCCCATGTGATCACTATGACCATCAGGGCATAGGCAGTTTCTTTCACTTCTGAATTTGCAACCATGGAGGACGTCTCTTTCATTCCACATAACGCCACCTTATGCACTGATCATGAAGTGATACAACTGTCTTTACCCTAACTGATTCAGATTGCGCACGCACACCTAACACTTCCTATTCCAGTCAGCACTTCATGTGCGGCCATGAGTGCAGCACAGCCCACCAAGCCCCTCCTCTCTCCTGTTAGCATTACTAATATTCTTTCCCTGCTCAACAAGCACCTTCTCTCCGCCAGGCCTTTTGTGCTGGATTCATTCCAGGATTCTCCAGCACCATTTTGAGATCCTTAAGTCCTAATTAGTCCATTTTCCATTTTATTTTGAACCTGCCACATAAATATATGCAAGGCTCTCAAAACTAGATCACCTGCAAAGATTCTGGCAATGCATTGTTGGGCTCCACCACAGACTTTTGATGTTGCAGTCCTAAAATACAGTCTGAGAGTTTATCTGTGTGTGTGTGTGTGTGTGTGTGTGTGTGTGTGTGTGTGTGTGTGTGCAATCCAGTCAGAAGAGGGTATCAGATCTCCTGGAGCTGGTGCTACAGGAAGTTGTGACCCACTGGCTGTGGTGCTGGGAACCAAATTCAGGTCTCCTACAAGCAGTGCATGCTCTTAGCTGCTGAGCCATCTCTGCAGCCTCCCATTTTATACACTTTGAAGGTCTCTATTATCCATAATAAGACTGGCACAAAACCTAGGTTTGGATAATCTGTGTTCAAATCCTAGAACTGCCCTAGTATGTCCTTGAGCCAAGCACTTCTGTCTACCTGAATCCAAAGGTGCTTCTACTTCATGGAGTTAAAACGAGGATGTGAAAGAATAGAAAATACAGCCTAACTCCAGCCTTCTAAGGAGCCCCAAACACTTCATATTCCAGAGCCTGCTCTTTGTGCTCTTTGTTAGAAACTAGGTAAAAGGTCAGATTCCAGAGCCCGCCCTTTGTTTAGAGCTAGCAAAAAGGCCTTGAATAGGTGATCCTGGCCCCATAAGGTAACTGGAAATAAGCTAAGCTTGTCTTGCTTCTCTAAACTGCTTACGCCATTACTCCTATCCAGGAGTTCATGCCGCTATAGACATCCAAGAAAATAGGAAACTAATTGGTCCACTGAGCGTGGGCTCCAATAATTTAAACTGATTGGCCTAAAAATTATAAGAGTGGTACAAATCGATTGGCTCGCATTTCGCGGGCTCTCAATGCTAAGAAATGATTGGTTGGTGATTCGTGGGCTCTCGATGCTAAGGAATAATTGGTTGGTGATTCGCGGGCTTCATTGTGAACTTATAAAAGCTGTCCCGATTCTGCACTCGGGCTCCACAGTCCTCTAGCCCTGAGCGGTGTACGGCTGTGGAACCCAGAATTCTGAAATAAAGAAATCCTCATGTTATTGCATTGAGACAGTTTCTCGTGAGTGATTTGGGTGTCGCCTTCTGGGGTGTGGGGTGCTGGGGCACCCTCGGTTTTTGGGAGTCTTACAGATGCAATGAATGTCTGCAAAGCACAGTGGAAAACAGAAGCACCCATCATCCTAGTTTTCCCAAGGAAATACTCTTATATTTCCAGTAAAAAAGTTTAGTGAGCTTTGGTTCCAATGATCTTGTTCTCAGATAATAGATTTTAATTTTCATGATAGCAAAGCTTCTTTAAGTCAGCTTTCTTCTCAGCACAGAAGCGAAAGTTCTAGCACCAATAATAACCACCTGGCCTGGACTCCTGACACCACAGCTTTACTTCTGTCTGGGATACACCCAAGGTTTCCACTCTTGCCTGCAACAATCTATGCTAGCAGATAAGCCACTGGCAGTAAAATCCTATCACCAATTTTTACAACTTTATAGGCTAAGGTGGAGCGGAACTAGCTCCTCCTCAGGCTGAGGGAGGAGTCTGCTAGGGCTATTGCTATACTCCAAGTAACTGGAAGACATCAGGAAGATATATTGCCTGTGCCCCTTCCTAAAACTTTGGACACCGCAACACTGTGACTGTCACTGTTCTGTTGCTGTGAAGAGACACCGTGACCAAGGCAACTCTTACATAAGAAAACATTTAACTGGGGACTTGCAGTTTCAAGGGCTTAGTCTATCATTCAAGGCAGGAAACATGGTGACAGGGAGCAAATTGGCACACATGCTGCTGGAGAACTAGCTAAGAGTTACAATTTGATCAGTATGTATTGCCAAAAAGCAGAGAATGGACCTGACATGGACTTCTGACACCTTAAAGCCCACCCCCAGTGACACACTTCCTCCAACAAGACCACACCTCCTAATCCTAATCCTTTCGAAGAGTTCCACTTCCTGGTTACTGAGCATTTGAATATAGGAGTCTATTGGAGCCATTCTCATTTAAACCAACACACAATGACTTTTAAAGTTTAATGTAGAATAGTAAAATAACAAACTTCCTCCATACAAAATTCCTTTGGAATAATTAGATTAAGGGCTACCAGGAAATGCCCATCCTATGATTACTCATTATTTCAACATCGTGCAACTATCAGCCCAAGATGAATCCATCTGTGGCAGTGGACCACATCTGCAGGTACTACGGACATTGGGAAGCTTGCTTAGACATGGGGATAGGGTAAGGCAGAAGGCAGAAAGCCCTCCCCTGGGATCACAAGGCTTCCCTCAATTGTACAGACCTAGCTGCTTCTTTCCTTAGTTTGGTGTCAATCCTCCAACTGCCTATATCTTCAGGTTCTACACCACCAATAAGGAGGGTTTGGTGATATCTTTAATAATTGTGGTTATCTGTCAATCACAATCAGAATAACAAACTACACTATATTTAGAACTGAGTCCTTAGCTCTTTATACCTGGCCAAGCTAGCTGTACATGGATAACCTACCACAGTCTATGAAACCAGGCTTCTCGCAACAGTGGTGGCTCAGGGACTCTTTGCTTCTACCTACCTACATTCCCCTTTCCCTCTTTGCTTCTGACTTGTCTGAGTTTGTCTACCTAGATTTCCCACACTGGATAATCTTTACCATCTTGCCCTGCAGGGCATTTTACTCTTTGGCACTTCTAAGTGTTTTCACCATCCCTTTATCAATGAATTAAGCTATGTATAAGGCACACTTACAGAGTTTATCAAATTAACATACCCATCCCATTTTATAGAAGAGAAATTCTCAAAACTTGAAAAAAAATGCCTATGAATTTTATTTTAGGAAATACTGGATTAGATTGCCCTATTGTCCTGAAAATAGCCAAATCTGTACAAGCAGTTTTAGGGCCACCTAAGGTTCAGGACGAAACGTGAATTCTTAAGTTAATACTTGCTAAGAAGAATGCAAGTTGGATTTATGAATCAGAAACTAATGAGAAATCATTTTTCCCCTGAATGATTGCTGTGGGCATTTTTCAAACCAACATCAAACAATATTTCATGTTGTTATATCAAACAACAATAATTCACTCAACAAATTCACCTTCAAATCCATTTATATCAACAACAGAGCTCGTCCTTAGAGAGGTTATTGTACAGTCTTACTAGTGAGCTTGGAAAGCTATGAGTTTAGGGCAATGCCCAAACTGCAGGTATTTCCCTTTACTCCCCCCTAAGTTCCAGCTATGATCATAAGCAATCACAGAGACAGAAAGGCCCAGGAGAAAGTAGAAATGTGACACACAGACAGGCTGTAGTTATCTTGTCCAGGGAAGGCAGTAAGCAGGGGAAAGGAGCAGGACACTGCAGTGGGAGGGGACTGAAGGGACTCAGCACTGAACTTTTGAAGGGAATGATGCTGGGGTCTAAGGTAAAGAGCCAAACCAAGGCTGCAGGAACAGCTGAGGCAGTTGGGAGTGAGAAGACAGGATGCTGTCTGAGGTAGGCCCATCAGGCATGCAAAGCTTTTGGTTGTCAAATACCTTGCTAAAGCTCACAGCAGTCATCCTGGAATGACTCTAACTGAATCCACTACAGCCCTATTATAATGCAGCCAGAACAAAACTGAATTTCAAGAGCCATAGAGAAAAAGAAAATAGACACAGCAACTTCTGGCCAGAGTTCTTTAAATTCTCCTTGACTAGATAGAAACAGGGCTGGTCACAAGAAAGGGGCACTTGCACCAACAGAGAGGGTAACCTGTAGATACTAATACACTCAAGATTACTGGACTCCACTGTAATCTCCCAGTATCCTATGAATCCTTTGTTGTACAGCAAACTATGTATACACTTAACGTTCTAATAACTTTTAAGTACACAATTTTGCGGCATTTCATTCACAATGTAGAGATATCATTACCACTGCCCTATAGGATCTTTTGATCCTACTGAGGTAGCATAGAGCTGTGTGTACAGAAGGTGCTCCTTGATTACATGGTTAATTTGCCCAGTTACAGTCACATCTATGTGACAACAGAGGACATGGTCACTCTTGTGTCCCCTGCTTAGTATGTTTGTGAATCCTTGGCCATGCATCATAAGAACTCAGTCATCCTGGGAATAACAATCAAGGCTCTTCTTTGAGCTTCTGCCAAATAACACTGTGCCTCATGTCCTGGTCCATTAGCAGGACATGTGTATGGGCTATGGCTGTGACTGGAACCTTCTGTGTAAGTACTTCTTATACTGGGGTTGGGAACTGCTTGCTATATAACATTACTGAACACACAACTAATAATACTCCATAAACTTTATTTTTCCTTTCATATACCTTCCACTGAAAGAGAAATGTGTCTTGAGAAGAGCTAAGTACATCTTTAATTTGTTCTTTAATCAACCTTAGTGATGAGTAATTTACATGTATTAAAATGCATTTAAATGTATAGATTGATGGACTTGGCAAAAGCATATATTTATGTAACCATGCACACATACATTTTGTATACTGCATTAGATTGGGAGATTACTAATTGTAAGAACTGGATAGATCTTGATTATAAACAACACATGTTTGGGGGATTCATGTATCATTCTGTGCCATCTGCAAAATAATAACACACCTAATCCAGAGACTTGTAACATTCTCTCTCTCTCTCCTCTCCTCCCTCTCTCTCTCTCTCTCTCTCTCTCTCTCTCTCTCTCTCTCTCTCTCTCTCTCTCTCTCTCTCTCTCTCTCTCTCTCTCTCTCTCATTTAGAGGCATCAGAAATATTCCAAACAATTTACTGCTCTCTATTTTGGTCATTATAGTTCAAGAAAATATCCACAAGATGATATAAGAAGAACAAGCCAACACTAGATAGTGTAGAACTCACTGGCATAGGAGGGTCACAGAAGAAGAAAGACTTCTAAGAAATGAAAATATATTGAGGTAGGTTAAAAAAACAGCAAACAAAACAAACAAACAAACAACAAGAACAACTGTCTCAAAACTTTGAAAACGTCTTATTTGAAAGAAGACAAGTATTCCCATGCCATAACTGTTAGAAGAACAGAAGGTTCATGTCTGGGAATCTGGACTGTACAGAACTAGAGCACCGAGCCCTAGAGCCCTCCGCGCCCACTCTGAGAAGCTGAGGCCCAGGAGCCACCTCAAAGCCAGACCTTAGAGATGCCAGGCCTCAGGAAAGGTGGAGCCCAGTTCATAACTTAATAAGAACAGATAAGCAGCCTAGCCAGTGCACAGGGCAAGGCTCCGCACCTGTGCACACATGTACTCATGAGCATGCTTATACGATACACCATTCTATCATTCTTACAGAAAACAACAGATTCATTCGGGCCTTATAACAAAGAATACAAATAGACAGTATCCTGTCTGTGACTTCACCTTCCTCCAGGTTGATCCTCAAGTCTTCTGAGCATCCTTTACATTATACAGGTAGGTATTACCACTCTACCCATAGATTAAATTCTTGTAGCTTGTTCCTAACTAGTCACCCTGCCTGTGACCTCCCCTTCACCATTATAAAAGTCTTTCCAAGGCAGACTGGAACGCAGAAGTTTAGCTTGATCACACATCTCAACAGGCTCCTCAGGCCCTTAAAGCAATCAAATGTCGGTACCAGCACAACTTGGCTCTCACCATTCTTGCTTGCCCCCGGCCCTGCAGGCTTTTTGTAACAGCACACTTAACACTGTGGGACGGTCCACACAGCTCACCATGTTTTGTCCTGGCTCACCTGTTCTGGTGTGCCCTGGGGCTCTCTAAGCACATGCTCAGTTTTCTAATGCTGCCTCTGTGGAGGTAGTTTTAATACTGTTCCTTGAAAAGCCATGCCTGCCCCTGGAATACAATGCTGTTTCTTGGAGCTGATGATGCCTCTCTACACTTCTTATTCTTGCATTTGGTTATCATGCATGAAAACTGAGACTGGGAGTCCCAGCTTTCTTCTTCCTTCTATGGAATTCCAAAAGACAGAAAGTGGACTTGCTTTATGTCTATAAACAACTTTGTCAGACTTCCAATGCCGAGAGAATTTAGCAAAGGATTTTTTCCATAATACTGACTGACTGGATCTACAAGTTAAGGACTGTATACAACAGTTAAATACCATTCTTAAAATTATAATCTAGGCTCAGTGGTTGAGAGCACTTGCTGCTCTTACATTGGCCCCAAGTTAGATTTCCAGCCCCCATTCAGCAGCTCGAAACCGGCTGTCCACAGCTGTTTCAGGGCATCTGGTGCCCTTTCCTGGCCTCTATGGACATTGCACATTTATACATAGAGGCAAAACTCATGTACATGTAGCAAGTATTTTACAAATGTGTGACTTCTATTGAATTTCTAATCAAAGAGACAGTGACTGATTGGTTCTGAGACTCAGTTACATACTTACATACACCAGGAGGGACATATCAGTGACCAGTTGGCTAAGCTCAATTAAGTTCTTAAAAGAGAGAGAAAAGAAGAGGAAATTACTTACTTTTACATCTCACAGTTACACATACACATAAACATACACACATATATACATTTTTTAACATACCGCTTCTAAGGTTTTCCAGGACTCAGCAGCATTTTGGTCTCGAGGAATTTCAGGCAAGGCATATATCTGAGTCAGACTCTGAGGAGCAGCTTCAGCCTCCCCAGTGTGGAGCACTCCTAGATGGACACAGACCTGGTTAGAGTTTGCTTCTCAGAAAGGAGGGGCCACAAACTGGCTCCACAAGACAACTGGTATACAGAATACATGTAATTCAGCTCAGGTTGAAAGTAAATAAATCAATATATGAAAATAACACTATGCACCCTTGGACAGCCTACTCTCTGAGTGAGTAGTTGCAAAGGTTTTGAGCGAGACTATACACACACTTGCCCTGTCTGAATGGAGTGGAAGTGTTGGGAATGGAAGAGGTGGCAATGGGAACTACTTGGCCAGTATTCCATTGGACACCACGGCAGCTGCACTAGGTATAACATGTTCTGCTGCTAAATAATTCTTAGGCTCTGACTTAGCTATCTTAGTAATAAGGATGACAGAACAGTGTCAGAAGCAGGAAAGTGGGGCAGGTGAGCTGGCTCTGCAGGTAAAGCACCTGCAGCAAACCTGGCATCCTGAGTTCTATTTTGGAACCCACAGATAGATGCAGAGAAGAAACCTGACAAAGTTGTCCTCTCACCTCCATACACATGCCACAACACAACACAACACACACACACACACACCACAATTCACACATCACACACTACAGCTCACACACACCACAGATCACACACACCACAGATCACACAACACACACACACACACACACACACAGCGCTCTCTCCCTCTCATACACATATACACCATAGCTCTCTCACTCTCACACACAGACACACACACACACACACTAATAAATACATAAGTAAATAAATAAATACATAAATAAATAAATACCTTATTTTAAAGTAGGAAAGTAGGCTGAAGTTAAGCTCAGTGGAAGGGCACTTTGGGTTAAGTAGAAAAGGGATGGAGTTACATGTTTGGGGCAATTATCATCAGTCTTCCTTGAGCACATTTGCCATGTGAATATTTTTGGACATGTTGTAACTCTGCTTAGAGTTACTCTTCCTCCATATACTTCCATGGTTTCTTCTACTTTTCTAGTTTTTAAAAAGCTTCCAACCCTCAAAACTATTTATTAAGTATCACTGTAATTACAAAGCAGTTTGCACCACAAATACTTACCTTTAAGTCTTTCTGGATCTTCAAGCAAGTTGCACTCCTAACAGAGACACAACAGTAGGCTATAAAACCAAGCCTGTAGTAGCAATACCACAGGGCTAGCTAGCACTGTGGGTCTGATAAAAAAGATAGTATTAGAATCCTGGTTTGGAGACTTGCTGTTCTGCTGGTACAGTAAGCTGCTGTTTACTTTGCACAGAATCTGTCCCTGCTGCTGCCACTGCTACTGTCATGAGGAGAGCTCAATGGAACCTGTAGTACAGGCATAAACTGTCAAATTCAGTCAGTATTATCTGACAAGACTGGCACAAGTGAGTATGATGTGCTATGTAAGGGTAGGACAGGCATCAAATCCTGACTTGAAGCCTGAGAAGGAGAGAAAACCAGACAAATGGAGAGTGGGTGCAATGTCCAGAGTGTGTAACTCAAGGACAACAATGTGTATAGAGGCTTGAAGCTGGAAGATGTGCAGTCTAGCTGATGCATAACTGTGGGAGGAAGGAAGCAAAGGCTGAGGCTGTCTACGGTGAGAGTACTTCAGGGCATTGCAACTTTTCCAAGAGCTGTGTCGTTCTCACATGATCACTACCAGAGACTACTTGGAAGGTGGAATGTGCCATAATCAGACCTAGCCACAGTGTGAAGAACATATTAAGGATGAAGTTATCAGGTGAGAAAACTGAGTGAAAAGCCAGTTGGGAGGCTTAAACAATACATCCAGTGCAAAAGGACAATCTTCAGCCTTAGCGTGGCAACAGTAGGGGTGCAGAGAGGATTCCAGAAGCTCTGCTCAGTCTACCTAAAGCTCAAAACACCTGTCATCATCCATTTTTTAAAATTATGTTTTATTTATTGTGTGTGCACTTGTGCCGCAATACACATGTGAAAGAGGTCAACTTAATGGAATAGGAGAAGGTTCCTCCTACATGATCAGACTCAGGTCTTGGTGGCAAGAGTTTTTGCCTGCTAAGCCATCCCACTAGTCCGAGTGGCTAGTTTAAACACATAGTTCAACATTATGTGTTGTCTGTACAAAGGATGAAAATGTGGATGGTACAGAGTACGACTCTCAAAGAGCTTTCATTCTAGAAGAATCAGACATAAAAGGGCGATCTTAAAAGAGGGGTAGAGCACATTAGAGATAATAGAGATAAGAGTTCAGAGGGCGTTCTAACTCGGCTTGATATGCCAGGGAGTTCAAACTTTCTGGAAAACGTGAAACCATCAGGCAAAGAAGAGAGGAATATAAACACTAGATGGAGAAAGCAGCATGATCCCATTACAGATGGTTGCAAGCCACCATGTGGTTGCTGGGAATTGAACTCAGGACCTCTGGAAGAGCAGTCAGTGCTCTTAACCTCTGAGCCACCTCTCCAGCCCACAATATTATATCTTAATTGTACCCAATCCAAGGCCCCTTCTACTCCGTCTGGAATCTCCAATACTTCCCTTCCCACCTTCCTGTCTTAGTGCCATCTGTATGCATGTGGGTGTCTATGTTTTTATCTTAAAGAACAAAATAATCAGGCAGAGTACATTTTATATCACTAAAGAGCCAATCTTTTCAAATGTTTAATTTATTTTAATTTTCATTTCAATCAAGATAAATGAATCAACCTATGACCTTTCTTTCACTTTAAATTCTATGTAATTTCTTGATCAGTGTGAAAGAGGATATAAGCAGAACTCTGTAATTGTGCACACACTAAAGATCTTAAGCTATAGTCTAGAGAAGATTCCAGTAAAATAGGTACAAAACAAGGAAAGATTATAATACAAAATGCATTATCTAAAAAAAATAGAGAGGATAAGTATCTGACATTTTAAACAAACAAAAGATTTCTGTCAGTACAAAAAAGAAATGATTAGGTCATTTCCATCTCACTTGTTACAACATAGGCGTACTTTCTTTTCCATGGAAAACCTTGTTGCTAATTTACAACTTTGAGAACATCACAAATCAACTCAAGGCATGACTGTCAAGAAAGAACTCAACAACTTCTACAACTTCTGCAATGCACTTAATCATCTTGTACCTTAATGTTTATTCTTTGACTATGAACTCTTACAAACATGTACAGGTGGGGGGGGGGTAAAACCTTATTACTGGCTATACATTTAAATAAACTTTAAGACCCTTAACTCTTTCCTGTTGAAGTAATAAATAAGCTATCTAACTATATTCTGTTCCCCCTCTTTTATTTTTTTAATACCTTGTGAACATCAAAGGTTCTACCAAGAAATATAGCCTAGTACATATGACATCTCTACTAATCTTCATGGCATTAGTAGTGTTTCACTACAAAACTAAATAAATTCAAAGTTTATTATTATTATTATTATAGTTATATAATTATATATAGTTATATATATAGTTAATTTTAAGGAATGTGACTTTTCAAGTTAAACTTTTCAAGTTTTGACACCTTAAAAATGAAACTAATTTGCTGATCATCATTGAACATAAACCAATCTATCAAAATAAAATGACTTCTAATTCACACCTTAATATAGAAGAGGATATTTAGATTACCATTGATGGGAGATGTAGCTTCTGAATACTATCAGACAAAAACAGCGCTGTGTTCTGCACAACCATTCAGTGCATGCAGACACCAGTGGTAGAAATCTAGTAACATATCCAATTCCACACGCTGGTCTGAAGTTTCCAGCAGCTTTAAGATTGAGATCATTTCTTTTGAGGGTATTTGCTGAAAATGGACTAAAATTCCCTTCCTGTTGTGCCACTGAGATCATGTGCTGGAAGTGCGGATGGGCAGACTGACAGAAGCTGGAGAGATGCACTGCCCTACCCCAAATGCATGAGCCTCCGTTCTGAATGCAGATCAGATGGATAGGCTCGGCATCCCTCTTGATGCGGAGCAGGGAGAGGGATGAGGACGCTGACACATGAAACACAAGGGAGCTTCCCATGTCAAGCAGGCCTGGCAGAGACTGGCTGTCGGAACTCTCGGAATCAGGACAAAAGAAACAGCACAAACCACAGCCACCCTAAGCTTCTGCCATTCCCAGAGAATGTAAGACACCCAACTCAACTCATTATCTCTATCCTTACATGGAAACTATCTTTGTATCACTTATCTCACTCACAGAGTGTGGCAAGACTACTCCTGAATCTCTGTTTCTAGTCAATGTGTTTAGCATCAGATCCACAAAGAATTTTAAGACATTTAACTTCTCTGCAAACAGCACATAGTTCTATGTACAGGATGTCACTACTATAATGGGTAAGCAAAGCAAAAATATGGAGAAACTAGTGCACACAGGACAAAGCCACGCAGAGTGACAAGAGGTCACAGCTAGCAGATAGCACAGCACACGCCCAGTCCTCGGAAGCCCGCGAAGGCTCATGCCTGTGTTCCTCTCATCCTCCTCCTTTGTTAGTAGAGTTTCTGCATTGAAGGCAACCCAGTAGTTGTTTCCTGTGACATGCTCAGTGCTGTCACAGCCTGCCTTGCATGGACAGTGGACTTAGGGTAAGACAGTAAGCAGTCAGAATCTTGTCGTCAGAATCGCTTGCTTGGTGTCAGCTACACCTTGAGTGTGTGGCCTTAGTCACATCAGCACTGTGCTCTCCAGTCACAATCATATGCTCAGACCATCTGATATTCCATGAATCTAGAGGTCTGAGAATCAATATAGTTGAAAGTTGGTTTCATATGTTGTTTCTTGCCCCCATCCTCTGCCTCTGCCCTAATTGTTTTCATTTCTTTAGTGCACATGCTTCCTCTAATCTCCCAGGTCTTGGGTTTCACACTAGCCTTCCAATTATGGCAAAGGGTAAGTGACTGGGAGTGGGTGACCAGGTAACTCCCCAATAATATATACTTAAGTGCCAGGCCACAAATAGTTGCACTTGGATAAACATACACAATTGCAAATTAAAGGCAATTATTATGTTACTATTGTAATAGAAATCCTGGATGAATTCAAGTATGTTGCTTCAGATGCAAACACCAGTAATGAGCCACTTGAAGCTAAATGACAGGAGGCTGACACCAACTCCTCTCTCCAGAAAATGCCACTGTCTTCACTGTTACTGTGGTCAGCACAGTCATGAGGTCTCGGTACAGAAGCTAGTCCATGAGCACACAGGCAGAGAAGGCCAGAGAGCAGCGGCTCCTGCTCAGTGGCAGACGCAACCTCCTCTGTACCATGTCAGTGATAACACAGAACTGTGAGAATATCATGATATCCCTACACACAGGCAGAAGCACTTTTTTATTTATTTTATTTTATGTTTTGGTTTGATCTGGTTTATAAGGAAAGGCTTGTGTAGCCCAGGATGGCCTTGAAGTCCCAACTGCTCACGCTAGCCCAACTTTCCCAGTGCTGGGACTGCACACGTGCAGTACCATGTCCAGCTCTACTGCAACACGTTTGAGAAGTTGTCTTTGTCATGTATTTACTTATTTGTTTGTGTACTGTGCAAGGTACAAAGACTACAAAAAAGGTTACCCCAAAACTCTGCCTGGCAGTCTAAATGTTCTGCATCCCCTTGCAAAGTGCTTAATCATTAGCAGTGAACGTGCCCCATTTTAATTTAGAGATCGGGACAGGTAACAAGAGTGGCCTGGGGGATTAAAAAGGAAACATGGCCAGCTACAGTTCCCTTAAGTTCTCACTTTAACTTCTAATTCATTTCAGCCCTATTTTTCATAAGGACTAAAAGTCTCTTTAAGTGTATAAATTATGAGATGTAATAAATTAAAAATAAGAGGTAAACAATTACAACAGAAAAGGAAACAAGGGCAGCAGTTATAAAATAAAGCTGACAAACTTCACAAATTTAATTTTTGTTGATTAAAAATTTGGCTTTAAGCTTCCTAGGAGATAACCCAGTTACAAAAACCTTATTAGTTATTTACAAGACTTAATCTAAATCAAACCTCCCAACCAAACAAAAAACAGCTATTTTGAAGTACTATGAAGGTGGTGGCGCACGCTTGTAATCCCAGCACTCTGGAAGGCAGAGGCAAGCAGATTTCTGAGTTTGAGGCCAACCTGGTCTATAGAGTGAGTTCCAGGACAGCCAGGGCTACAGAGAAACCCTGTCTCGAAAAAAACCAAAAGAAAAAAAAAAAAAAAAAAGACATAACTGTGCTCATAGGCCTGTTCCTTAGAATATTACTTCACAAAAGTTGACAGCATGAACACACCATAGATTTTTCATGTTATTTGGAGAGAAATCAAACAGTGACATTGGAGCCTGGTGAGAACAGTTCCTGCCCCGCACTGGAGAGGAGAGACATGTGCACTGTATACAAGGACAGCTACCGGGCAGCCCGCCTGCACTGGGGAGGAGACAGGTGCACACTGCACACAAGGACAACATTATCTTTAGGACTAACTTAAACTTTTCTTTTTTAATTATAAGCAAGCAGGTACTTGAAGCTGCAAAGTTCCAATACACACAATCTTATCTTGTAAAATTTCCAGCATACACATGTCTGTTTGGAGTTGGCCTAGCAAGACTACAAGGGCCTCTCTCTTTTCATTACACCCAAGGAGGCGAGCCTTTGCTAACTGTGCCAAGTAGGATCAAGAGTAAGACGTATGTTACCATCAACAGTTGTGGATCTGGTCAGAGAAGGCTGAAGGAACACTTCTTCATCCTTGACTTGTTTCTTGAGTTCTTCAACAGATTCCAAGTGGATCTGGAGAAACTCTGCTGTAGCTGTGGCTGCTGCTTCTTTGACAGGATCTATCATTCGCTTCAAAAGGACCAGATCATCCTTGTGCACTTTCAAGCAAAGCTTCTCCATTTCTCGGATATTGGAGCGCAGTTGCTATAAATGAAAAAGAGAAATATTACCAGCACCATCTCTCAACGGAAGACCTGTTTCTTCTCAGAATAATTTGCTATAATGGTCATGAATGGAAATGATTACAATTTGTCTAATATAGAGACACACAATTCTCAATTTCCCGTATCTCTCTCCTGGCTAGACTAGAATCCATACCCTTAAACTTTGAATTTATGTAGTAACTCTGCCTTTATTACATGTAACTACTACACAATAAATGCTATACAACTAGCATTTATCTTGTGGGCAAATACGGAACTAAAATATTCTAAAGACCCAAATTATCTGTATTGCTAAAGCACAAATATATTTTATAAATTCTAATAAAAGTATAAAATTCCAAAAAGTAAAGTAAAAGTGAAAATGAAACAAAAACCAACAGAGCAGAAGAAAAAGACATACAATATTCGCTAGAAAGTTGGCTCAGCAGGTAAGAGAATTGCCTGCTCTTCTAGAGGACCCAAGTTCAATTCTCAGCACCCACATGGTGGCTCACAACTGTCTAGACTCCAGTTCCAGGGGATCTAATGACCTCTTTTGGCCTCCATGGGCAAATATGTGGTATATAGACAGACATCCTATACATAAAATTTAAAAGATAAAATATTAAAAAGAAAGTATATAATAGGACAAAAGATATAATCACCAATTATATTAAATAGTATTTAAAATATTATTTATAAAATAATGATTATTTTCAGATAGGATAAACAAAGATACATTTAAAACAAAATAAAATACAAATAATACAAATAAAACAAAATGGTTCAAACTAAGAGTAAAAAAAAGAAAAAAAGAAAAAAGAAAGAAAACACATAAACCCTAACATCCCTCTCCCAAGAACAACTTACTACAGAAACATTACTGTCAGATAGACAGACTCTAAAGTTCACCGGAAACATAGAGTCACTTTATAATGAGATTCTCTTCAGAAATATATAATAACACAGACAGACAGACTACATATAATACAAAAATGGACAGAAGCATGACTGTTTTCCTCCTACATGTGTATGTATGAGTGTGCAAGTTTGGGTGTGTTGGGGGTGTATGTGTGGGCTGATGTATATGTGGTGTAGCACAAATTTGCTATCAAGTGTTTTCCTTGTCTGTTCATTTTATTTTTTGAACCAGGGTCTCTGATTGAACTGGAATGCACTGATTCCAGCTATTCCAGCCAGACGGTCTGTTCTAGGCATTTCCTGTCTCTGCCTTCCAAGTACTAGGGTGACAAGGGGCCACCATGACCATGCCTGCCTATCTTATGTGAGTTCTTGGTAACTGTGGTGGTTTGAATGGTTGGCCCAGAGAGCAGCACTATTAGGAGGTGTGGCCTTGTTGGAGGAAGTGTGTCACTATGGGTGGACTTTGAATCCTTCCTCCTAGTTGTGAGGGAGACAGTCTTCTCCTGGATGCAGTTTGATTAAGATATAGAACTCTCAGTTCCTCCAGCATCATGCCTGTCTGGATGCTGCCATGCATTCCATCTTGATGATAATAGACTAAACTCCTGAACCTGTAAGCCAGCCCCAATTAAATGTTGCCCTTTATAAGAGTTCATGGTGTCTCTTCCCAGCAATAGAAACACTAAGACAGTATGTAAACTTTGCTTCTAATGCTTAGATGGTAAATATTTTTATTCACTGAGCTATCTCCCCAGTCCAAAACTTTTAAAGAAATCCATGATAATAATGAAAGGTCTTAAAATCTGCAGTAGCTAATAGAATAATTGGCAAGAGAATGTTAGGTAAAGAATGTGTGAACAATCACATAGCTTGATTTAAGTTGCTTAGAACATTAACCTAACAAACAAAATATGTATATAAAAAGCACACAATAAAGCAACTTTCACAAAAAAACATTGACATACACAGCATGCTTTCTGAGCATAATAAAGTTAAATTTGAAATCATTAAAGGAAATACACGCACACACATACACACACACACACACACAGTATATGTCTACTAGGAAAAAAGTTAGTTTTAAATAGTCTGTAGGTAAAGAAAGAAATCACAATGAAAATTAAAATCCTATCGTCTGAATGCAAAGAAAAGTAATACATGTTAAAACTTAACAGTGTTCTGTAAAACAAGAGTTAGAAATATACTTTTTCAACTGCACATATATTAGAGAATGTAGTGTGGCCACTTGGCTTTATGCTCCCAGAGGGTCGCACTTCCAACTACGGTACCTACCCAACGTGCAGTTCTTTGGATACACACACACACACACACACACACACACAATCTTATTTTTGAATGTCTTGGCAACTTACAGGCTGGGCAGTCCTAATCCTCCCGTGGCTAGGGAGGATTTCCCTCCTGTACTCCTGGTACAACACCTTCTAAATCTACCTTTAATTTTTTCTGCCCTCACTTTCTGTGAGACCCTTTGGTCTATGCTGCAGAAGACGCTTCTGTGCCGGTCCTCCCTACACACACACACACACACACACACACACACACACACACTATCCCCTCTCTCCCCTCCCCTGTCATAGTGATTCTCCTCTCTCCTCCTCTGCATCCTTGCCTTTGCAAATCTAAGCGACCTATCCCAATTCCCTTTGCTATTGGCCACTGGCATCTTTACTGATCAATCAAAAACCAATTGGGGACAAGGTTCTTCAGCGTTTGGACACACAGCTTCCCAATTAAATCAAAACATTAGAACCAATTCCCAACAAGAAAGACAGGCTAGGCAGTCCCTAAGGGCTGCCATGATTTTCAGCTGGGTAGGTCCCTGTAGTGTTTAAATAAGAATGGTCCCCATAGGACCATGTATTTGAATGCTTAGACATCAGGGAGTGGCACTACTTGAGAAGGATTAGGCAGTATGGCCTTGTCGGGGTAGGCATGGCCTTTTGTGGGGAAGTGTGTCACTTAAGATAGGCTTTGAGGTTTCAAAAACCTAATCAAGGCCCAGTGGCTCTCCCTGTTCTGGCTGCCTGACTAAACCTCTGGAAGTGCAAGCAAACCCTGATTAAATAAATGCCTCTCTTAAAAAGTTGCCATTATCTTGGTGTGTCTTCACAGCAATAGCATACCAAAGCAGCTAGCTCCCTTTGTTTCCCTTCTCTTCTGTCCTTTTCCTTTCAGATGCTT
This sequence comes from Apodemus sylvaticus, assembly GCF_947179515.1. Taxonomy (NCBI): domain Eukaryota; kingdom Metazoa; phylum Chordata; class Mammalia; order Rodentia; family Muridae; genus Apodemus; species Apodemus sylvaticus. The sequence continues at coordinate 61,524,145 of NC_067474.1, read as the reverse complement.
GCCCAAGCCTACTCAGGCTTTTGAATTCCCTCATACTCTGCACTCCCCCACCCATGAGAAACCAACTGCAGACCCCCCCCCCCAGCCTGGCTTATCTCCTCCACAGTAAGCCCCCATTCATTCAGCTGGCACAGACAGCTTTCTCTGGGCATTCCTTTCACATTCATTTGAAAAACAAGAAAAGAAAGCCCCAAAATTAGCAAGCTAAATATCCATCTCAAGAACCTAGAAAATATAAAAACAAAGGCAAATATAAAAAGGAGAAAATTACAAAGATGTGAATAAACTTAAGGAGAAAAAATATATGGATACACCACAAATTAAGAAAGCCAAAATTATTTTTGGAAAGAGTAATAAAATTGATAAACCTCACAACAGTAGTTTTAAAAATAGATACAGATAACCAAAATCATAATGAAGAGGGCATCACTACAATATTAGAGAATTAAAATGGTAATAAATCATGAATAAACTGGGCATGGTGGTGCACCTCTTTCATCCCAGCACTGAGGAGGCAGAGGCAGAAGCAGAGGAAGAGGCAGACAGATCTCTAAATTCAAGTCCAGCCTGGTCTACAGAGCGAGTTCCAGGACAGCTAGGGCTACACAGAGAAACCCTATCTTCAAAACAGAAAAAAAAAAAAAAAACCAACAATAATAAAAAATGAAACTATGAACAAATTTATGCCAATAAATTAGAAGAGTTAGATGACATAGATGATTTTCCATAAAACTATAATTTATCAAACTGATAAAATCAAAACCTAAATGGTCACTTAAATATTAATGTTTTTTTATTAGATACATTCTTTATTTACATTTCTTGCTGACTGGAGCCAGATCTTTTTTTAGATAGGGTCTCAATCAGAGATTATAAGCACTGAACACTATACCCAACTATGATGAAAGAAAATACACCGGGTAGTGGTGGCGCACGCCTATAATCCCAGCGAGGCAGAGGCAGGCGGATTTCTGAGTTCAAGGCCAGCCTGGTTTACAGAGTGAGTTCCAGGACAGCCAGAGCTATACAGAGAAACCCTGTCTCGAAAAAACCAAATCCAAAAAAAAAACCCAACAATAAATAAATAAATAAATAAATAAATAAATGTATGTTTTTTGAAACTCTACTGCCTCTCCCTTCCCCATGTTAAACGATAAGCAACCAAACTGTTTTTAAACAAACCAAAACCAGCAGTAATTGTCAGTGGTCAGTTTTACAAAATACTGTAAGAAATTACACAAATCCCTCATGGGAGTGGTCAAAGGTCAAAGCCTTAATATCAAAACTCAACAAGGAAAGAAAATATCCAGAGCAAACTCATGCACTCTCACAAACAAGGTACAGAATGTCTCAGGAAAATGTGGCAATTTAAATCTGTCGGAACATAACACAGCAACAATTAGTACTAAACAGACCCACTTCAAGACATGGATTACAAGGTATTTACAGGCAACAGACTGCAAGCCAGTCACGAAGACACAGTCTGCTTACTTCAGTCTCCACAGTGTGCTCGGAAGCAGGCTGAGTTAAGTGCAGGACTCAGTTGGAGGCAATGTTATACAGAGAAGACAGTAAGTGCCTGCCATTAATGTCAGGATGGAGATGTCTCTAGTGGGAGGACAGTGTTGGGAATTGAGACGAGGCCACAGAGCCTTCTAGAATGCTCACAGTTATCTACTGTGGTACATGAGTGTATAAGTGTAATTGTTTAGGAGTACATTCATGCTGTAAGTATTCTATAGTACATCCATATAGGAGTTTAAAGTTTTTAGAGAAGAGATTTAAACTGATGGGAGTGTAAGACCCCCAAAAACTGAGGGTGCCCCAGCACCCCACGGAAGGTGACAACCATATCACTCGAGAGAAACAGTCTCGATGCAATAACACGAGGATTTCTTTATTCCAGAACTCTGGGTTCCACAGCCGTACACCTCGAGGGGTAGAGGACTGTGAATCCCAAGTGCCGAATTGCGACAGCTTTTATTAAGTTTACAACAAAGCCCTCGAATCACAAACCAATCATTTCTTAGCATGGAGAGCCCGCAAAATGTGAGTCAATCGATTTGTACCACTTCATAGTTTTTAGGCCAGTTTCAATTATCAGAGCCCATGCTCAGTGGACCAATTAGTTTCCTATTTTCTTGAATGTCTATAGCTGCGTGAACTCCTGGATAGGAGTAATGGCGTAAGCAGTTTACAGAAGCAAGATAAGCTTAGCTCATTTCCAGTTACCTTGTGGGGCCAGGATCACCTAATTCAAGGCCTTTTTGCTAGCTCTAAACAAAGGGCATTTCGTAGGGCCTGTGTCCTGCCCAGAGAGCAGCAGAGGAAGAGATTCCCAGCAGCCATATTCGCTGCCTGCCTGGACAGAAAAGGGTCAGTAGGTACTGTATCACCCTGAGCTTTAGATCTCTGGGGGTGCAAACCACCAGGGGTCTGCCTGCACTCAGGAACTGAGCACATAGGTGGTTTGTCTGCCAGTCCGCTGGACATGGGGCCTGTGTCCTGCCCAGAGAGCAGGAGAGGAAGAGATTCCCTACGGCCATATTCACTGCCTGCCGGGACAGAAAAGCATCACTAGGTACTGGATCACCCTGAGCTTTAGATCTCTGGGGGTGCAAACCGCCAGGGGTCTGCCTGCACTCAGGAACTGAGCACATAGGCGGTTCATCTGCAAGCCGGTCAGTCCCAGGACCTGTGTCCTAAGTGAGAATCAACAGAGGAAGTGACCCCCCACCACACCATCTTCGCCCCATAACAGAGCAGTCAGAGAACACCTCCTTCACCTTGACAACCCAAGTATAACATTGCTTGAGGCAAGACTGAGCAGGGCTCCAAAGGCACAAAAGAGGAAGGCAGCATATCAGATATCTGTGCCAGAGGAAACCCAGTCATCCAGTGTTGCAGAAATAACCTTAAAGATCCACAGTAGGTTGAAGCACCATCCAGTGACAATAAGACCATCTAACACCTGGGAGAACTAGATGGCTAAAGGCAAACGTAGGAACGTTACTAACAGAAACCAAGGCTTTATGGCAGCATCTGAACCCAATTCCCCAACAATAGCAAGTCCTGGATACCCCAATACATCAGAAAAACAAGAGTTGGATTTAAAAGCACCGGTAAGGATGCTGTTACAGGAACACATGAAGGACATAAATAAATCTCTTAAAGAAATTCAGGAGAAAAATGATCAAAAGCTAGAAGCCCTTACAAGGGAAACGCAAAAATCACTTAAAGAAATTCAGGACAATATGGGTCAGAAGTTTGTAGCCAATTAAGAGGAAATGTAAAAGTCACTTAAAAAAAATACAGGAGAAGTTTGATCAACAGGCAGAAGTCATGAAAGAGGAAACACAAAAATCTCTCAATGAATTAGAGGAAAACACAAACAAGCAAATGATGAAACTGAGCAAAAACTTCCAGGATCTAAAAACAGAAATAGAAACAACTAAGAAAGCACAAAGGGAGACAACTTTGGAGATACAAAACCTTGGGAAGAAATCAGGGACCATAGATGAAAATATCAACACCAGAATACAAGAGATAGAAGAAAGAATCTCAGATGCCGAAGATACCATAGAAACCATGGACTCAACAGTTAAAGAAAATGCAAAGTGCAAAAAGCTTGTAACCCAAAACATCCAGGAAAAACAGGACACAATGAGAAAGCCAAATCTAAGGATTATAGGCATTGATGAGAATAAAGATTACAACTTAAAGGGCCAGCAAATATCTTCAACAAAAATTATGGAAGAAAACTTCCCTAAACTAAAGAGAGAGAGGCCCATGAATATACAAGAAGCCTACAGAACTCCAAACAGACTGGACCAGAACAGAAATACCTCCTGTCACATAATAATCAAAACCCCAAATGTACTAAAGAAAGAAAGAATATTAAAGGCAGTAAGAGAAAAAGGGCAAGTAACATATAAAGGAAGACCTATCAGAATTACACCAGACTTCTCACCAGAGACCATGAAAGCTAGAAGATCCTGGGAGGAGCTCATGCAGACTCTAAGAGAACACAAATGCCAGCCGAGACTACTATACCCAGCGAAACTCTCAATCACTATAGATAGAGAAACCAAGATATTCCATGACAAAACCAAATTTACACAATATCTTTCCACAAACCCAGCCCTACAAAGGATAATAGGGGGAAAACACCATTACAACAAGGGAAACTATACCCTGGAAAAAGCAGGATATTAAGCTTCTTTCATCAAACCCAAAAGAAGATAACCACACAAGTATAAAATTAAAATCAAAAATGATGGGAAGCAATAACCACTACTCCTTAACATCTCTGAACATCAATGGACTCAATTCCCCAATAAAAAGACATAGACTAACAGACTGGTTACATAAACAGGACCCTACATTTTGCTGCATACAGAAAACACACCTCAGTGTCAAAGACAAAAACTACCTTAGAGTAAAAGGCTGGAAGACAATTCTACAAGCAAATGGTCCGAGGAAACAAGCTGGAGTTGCCATTCTAATATCAAATAAAATTGACTTTCAATCTAATGTCATCAAAAGAGACATGGAAGGTCACTTCTTACTGGTCAAAGGAAAAATCCAACAAGAAGAACTCTCAACCCTGAACATGACAAAATACAATGCTCCAAATACAAGGGCACCCTCATTCATAAAAGAAACTTTACTAAAGTTCAAAGTACACATTGCACCTAACACAATAATTGTGGGTGACTTCAACATTCCTCTCTCACCAATGGACTGATCAGGAAAACAGAAACTAAACAGGGAGACAGTGAAACTAATTGAAGCTTTGGACCAATTGGATTTAACAGATATATATATAGAACTTTTCATCCCAAAGCAAAAGAATAAACCTTTTTCTCAGCACCTGATGGTACCTTCTCCAAAATCAATCATATAGCTGCTCACAAGACAGACCTCAACAAATATAAGAAGATTGAAATAATCCCATGCCTCCTATCAGATCACTATGGAGTAAAAGTGGTCTTTAATAATAATAAAAACAACAGAAAGCCCACATACACATGGAAACTGAACAATACTCTACTCAATGATACCTTGCTCAAGGAAGAAATAAAGGAAGAAATCAATGATTTTTTAGAATTTAATGAAAATGAAGGCACAACATACATGAATCTATGGGACACAATGAAAGCAGTGCTAAGAGGAAAACTACTAGCTTTGAGTGCCTCCAAAAAGTAATTCGAGAGAGCATACACTAGAAGATTAACAGAAGAACTGAAAGCCCTGGAACAAAAAGAAGCTAATTCACCCAGGAGGAGAAGACAGGAAATCATCAAACTCAGGCCTGAAATCAATCAAGTAGAAACCAAAAGAACCATACAAAGAATCAACAAAACCAAAAGCTGGTTCTTTGAAAAAAATCAACAAGATAGATAAACCCTTAGCCAGACTAACCAAAGGGCACAGAGAAAGTATCCAAATTAACAAAATTAGAAATGAAAAGGGAGATATTACAACAGAAACCGAGGAAATTCAAAAAATCATCAGATCCTACTAAAAAAGCCTGTACTCAACACAACTGGAGAATCTGGAGGAAATAGACATTTTCTTAGACAGATACCAAATACCAAAATTAAACCAGGATCAAATAGACCATCTAAACAGACCCATAATAGATAGGCTTCCGACCAAAAAAAAAGCACAGGATCAAATGGTTTCAGTGCAGAATTCTATCAGATCTTCAAAGAAGACTTAACACCAATACTCTTCAAACTATTCCACCAAATAGAAACAGAAGGAACACTACCCACTCCTTCTACAAGTCACTATCACGCTGATACCAAAACCACACAAATATCCAACTAAAAAAGAGAATTTCAGGCCAATTTCCCTTATGAATATCGATGCAAAAATACTCAATAAAGTTCTTGCCAACCGAATCCAAGAACACATCAAAACGATCACCCACCAGGATGAAGTAGGCTTCATCCCAGGGATGCAGGGATGGTTCAATATAAGGACATCCATCAATGCAATCCACTACATAAACAAACTCAAAGAAAAAAAAACACATGATCATTTCATTAGATGCTGAAAAACCATTTGACAAAATTCAGCATCCTTTCATGCTAAAAGTCTTGGAAAGGACAGGAATTCAAGGCCCATATCTAAACATAGTAAAAGCAATATACAGCAAACCGGTAGCCAACATCAAACTAAATGGAGAGAAACTTGAAGCAATCCCACTAAAATCAGGGACTAGACAAGGCTGCCCCCAATCTCCATATCTTTTCAATATAGTTCTTGAAGTCCTAGCTAGAGCAATTAGACGACATAAGGAGGTCAAAGGGATACAAATTGGAAAGGAAGAAGTCAAACTATCACTATTTGCAGATTATATGATAGTATACTTAAGTGACCCAAAAAAATCTACCAGAGAACTACAGCTGATAAACAACTTCAGCAAAGTGGCTTGTTACAAAGTCAACTCAAGCAAATCAGTAGCCTTTCTATACTCAAAGGATAAGCAGACTGAGAAAGAAATTAGGGAAATGACACCCTTCATAATAGCCACAAACAGCATAAAGTATCTTGGTGTGACTCTAACCAAACAAGTGAAAGACCTATATGACAAGAACTTCAGATCTCTGAAGAAGGAGATCGAAGAAGATCTCAGAAAATGGAAAAATCTTCCATGCTCATGGATTGGCAGGATTAATATAGTTAAAATGGCCATCTTGCCAAAGGCAATCTACAGATTCAATGCTATCCCCATAAAAATCCCCACCCAGTTCTTCATAGAGCTGGAAAGAGCAATTCTCAAATTCATCTGGAATAACAAAAAACCCAGGATAGCTAAAACTATTCTCAACAGTAAAAGAACTTCAGCGGGATTCAGTATCCCAGACTTCAAACTTTACTACAGAGCAATAGTGATAAAAATTGCATGGTACTGGTACAATATCAGGCAAGTGGATCAATAGAATAGGACTGAAGACCCAAAAATGAACCAACACACCTATGGTCACTTGATCTTCGACAAAGGAGCTGAAAGCATCCAGTGGAAAAAAGATAGTCTTTTCAACAAATGGTGCTGGTTCAATTGGAGGTCAGCATGCAGAAGAATGCAAATCGATCCATTCTTATGTCCTTGTACTAAGCTCAACTCCAAATGGATCAAGGACCTCCACATAAAACCTGACACACTGAAATTAATAGAAAAGAAACTGGGGAAGACCCTTGAGGACATGGGCACAGTGGAAAAGTTCCTGAATAGAACACCAATAGCTTACACTCTAAGATCAAGAATTGATAAATGGGACCTCATAAAACTACAAAGTTTCTGTAAGGCAAAGGACACTGTCAAAAGGACAAAACATCAACCAACAGATTGGGAAAGGATCTTCACCAACCCTAATTCCGACAGAAGGCTAATATCTAATATATACAAAGAACTCAAGAAGGTAGAACCCAGAGAACCAAATAACCCCATTAAAAAGTGGGGTACAAAGCTAAACAAAGAATTTTCACATGAAGAACTTCGGAGGGCTGAGAAACACCTTAAGAAATGTTCAACATCATTAATCATTAGGGAAATGCAAATCAAAACAACCCTGAGATTTCACCTCACACCAGTCAGAATGGCTAAGGTCAAAAACTCAGGAGACAGCAGGTGTTGGCAAGGATGTGGAGAAAGAGGAACACTAGTTCACTGCTGGTGGGATTGCAAGATGGTTCAACCACTTTGGAAATCAGTCTGGTGGTTCCTCAGAAAACTGGGCATGACACTTCCTGAGGAACCTACTATACACTCCTGGGCATATACCCAGAGGATTCTTCAGCATACAATAAGGACACATGCTTCACTATGTTCATAGCAGCCCTATTTGTAGTAGCCAGAAGCTGGAAAGAACCCAGGTGTCCCTCAATGGAGGAATGGATACAAAAAATGTGGTATATTTATACAATGGAGTACTATGAATTCATGAAATTCTTAGACAAATGGATGGAGCTGGAGAACATCATACTAAGTGAAGTAACACAGTCTCAAAAGATCAATCATGGTATGCACTCACTGATAAGTGGACATTAGCCTAGAAACGTTGAATACTCAAGACATAATCCACATATTAAATGAGGTCCAAAAAGAATGGAGGAGTGGCCCCTGGTTCTGGAAAGACTCAATGCAACAGTATAGGGGAATACCAGAACAGGGAAGTGGGAAGGGGTAGATGGAGGAACAGGGGAAGGGAAGAGGGCTTATGGGACTTGTGGGGAGTGGGGACCCAGAAAAGGGGAAATCATTTGAAATAAAAATATATCAATAAAGAAAAAAAACCAAAAAAACAAAGGGCAGGCTCTGGAATGTGACCTTTGACCTAGTTTCTAACAAAGAGCACAAAGAGTGGGCTCTGGAATATCAAGTGTTTGGGGCTCCTTAGAAGGCTGGAGTTAGGCTGTATTTTCTATTCTTTCAGGAGCGACAGCCAAACTAAGGGCTGACACCATTGAAGTACATGTGTAGGAATGGGATGAAGGGAGCTCTAACTGAGTTAGTGGCCTATGAATCTTTCCTCTTTCAATGGGTAGAGGAAAGAATGGAAACACTACTTCTTGTGGACGAATTCTGACATGGCAACATGAAGCCCTGTGGTAGGAATAAGCTCTGTGAGAGGGCACACCTGAGTGTGGTGGCTGGCAGTCGGCTCCAGAGGAGAGGAACAGTGGTTAGTGAGCCCTAGAGAGAGTTAATTTTATCAGCTTTGAAGAAAAAGGCTGAATGATGCCACAGCATAAATTATACTATAAGATTTTTTCTTTTAAAGATACTCTTTCATCTTGTAAAAGGTGAATTTATGATACTATAACAGCAAATAAATCTCACCTGAGAAAAGTGACATCTAAGGAACCAAAGATGACTGTAGGGCATAGTATGGAAGGTGAAGAATCTTTAAGACACGTAGCAGAAAGGGAGCAGAAGGGAGGAAAGTCAAGGGAACCCAAAAGAGCGGTGTGAAACAAGGAGAGGCACGCAAGGAAGAGCCAGAATGAGCGGAGGCTGGAGAAGAAGCTAAGAACAATAAAAGGATACAAAATACATGCGTGGCAAGAACAAGAGAAGGCTCAGGCCCCTGTTTGGGGCAGATGGTATAACACTAACAGATGACACACAGCAGAGGCACACAGCTCCTGGTTTGCTCTTGATTCTGTATTAAGGAAAAATTTCCACATTGAAAGAGGGTAAGAAACACACCCAAGGGGAATCTGTGTCACTGCAGACCTCTGGACAGGCTTCACAGGCGAAGAGCCTGGTGTCCTTGAGAGACAGTTTTAGGGAACTAGGATGCACTAAATCAAAGCCCTCTTGGTCTGCACTTCAGCAGTAAGCAAGACATATATCTTTTCCATATTTAACTGCACCATACAGAACCTGCTTAGACACTGGGTGCAAACACTGGGCCAAAGGACACAGCAGCATCTGTCCTTCATAGAAGAAGACAGCATGATGCCTTAGATGCAATCCATCCCTTCCTAACATGTGCCAATTAGGACAGAGGTCAAAGATCCAGAGGCCAGATAAAGCTCATAAATATATTAAAGCAAAAATCAAGTTAAAGTCTTTTGAACTCACAATAACCTAGTGTAACTTCCTTTCTATCACCTCCAATTAAGAAGCTGCTTCTTGCTTGCTTGCTTGCCTGCCAGCCCGCCCACCCGCCCGCCCTGATTTACTACCTTCCCTGCCCTCCATGCTGATTTCCTCTGTCTGAAATGTTGTCTACTTTTCTTGCTTTCATACTGTTTGCCACATTATATCTTTTCTATTGTTGCTTCTTTCCCTAACCAACCATCCTTTGTAAAAACAAAACAGTAGATCCGGTGTTCCCTCTGTCTCCAAGTAAGATCATGGAAGCCACCCTCCAAGTCCCTGTCAGGCTTTACTCTGTGCATGTGTGCTGCTTACAGAAGTGGGTAGACTTCGTGCAAGCACCATCCTTACCAAAGAACGCTGAAATCAACAGAACCAGAATCTCTAAGTGAGCTTCTGATAGGTCTGTTCCCAACAGGTTCCCTGTCAGCTGTCTGTAGAGAAGTGGGGCTGAGGACATTTCTAGGAAGACCATGCTGTCTCTCCAACAAGTTAAACAGTAACTATTTCGAGCACCTTCATTTTCTTATAAAATCAGTCATAAAAAATCTTTCTTAGTGCTAGATGTCCTTGTTCCACAGAAGAAAGGAAGCCTATTCAACTCCAGTTTCAAAATCGTAGTAACTGCCTGGCTTGTCCTGTTGTCCAGGGACAGCTGAGTCCTGAGACTCGAGCGCTGGGGAGAAAAGAAACATATATCCCTGGAAATACCCAGAGTGACTGCTAGAGCAGTGCTCAGTAGAAAATAGATCAGAGCATAAGCTATTAGTGTTCTGTTCAGGAACTTTTCCCCTGTGCCCATGTCCTGAAGGCTCTTCCCAGTTTCCTTTCTATTAGTTTCAGTGTGTCTGGTTTTATGTGGAGGTCCTTGATCCACTTGGAGTTGAGCTTAGTACAAGGAGATAAGAATGGATCGATTCTCATTCTTCTACATGCTGACATCCAGTTGAACCAGCACCATTTGTTGAAAACGCTGTCTTTTTTCCACTGGATGGTTTCAGCTCCTTTGTCAAAGATCAACTGACCATAGGTGTGTGGGTTCATTTCTGGGTCTTCAATCCAATCCCTTGATCCTCTTGCCTGTCACTGTACCAATACCATGCAGTTTTTAACACTATTGCTCTGTAGTACTGCTTGAGGTCCAGGATACTGATTCCCCCCGGAAGTTCTTTTACTGTTGAGAATAGTTTTAGCTGTCCTGAGTTTTTTATTATTCCAGATGAATTTGAGAATTGCTCTTTCTAACTCTATGAAAAACTGAGTTGGGATTTTGATGGGGATTGCATTGAATCTATATATTACTTTTGGCAAGATGTCCATTTTTTACTATATTAATCCAGCCAATCCATAAGCATGGAAGATTTTTCCATTTTCTGAGGTCTTCTTCGATTTCCTTCTTCAGAGACCAGAAGTTCTTGTCATACAAATCTTTCACTTGCTTGGTTAGAGTCAACCCAAGATACTTTATATTGTTTGTGGCTATTGTGAAGGGTGTCATTTCCCTAATTTCTTTCTCAGCCTGCTTATCCTTTGAGTATAGGAAGGCTATTGATTTGCTTGAGTTGATTTTATAACCTGCCACTTTGCTGAAGTTGTTTATCAGCTGTAGGAGTTCTCTGGTGGAGTTTTTTAGGTCGCTTAAGTATACTAACATATCATCTGCAAATAGTGATAGTTTGACTTCTTCCTTTCCAATTTGTATCCTTTTGACCTCTTTATGTTGTCTAATTGCTCTAGCTAGAACTTCAAGTACTATATTGAAAAGATATGGAGAGAGGGGGCAGTCTTGTCTAGTCCCTGATTTTAGTGGGATTGCTTCAAGTTTCTCTTCATTTAGTTTGATGTTGTCTACTGGTTTGCTGTATATTGCTTGAGACCTCATAAAATTACAAAGTTTCTGTAAGGCAAAGGACACTGTCAATCAGACAAAACAGCAACCAACAAATTGGGAAAAGATCTTCACCAACCCTACATTGGACAGAGGGCTAATATCCAATATATACAAAGAATTCAAGAAGTTATACACCAGAGAGCCAAATAACCCTATTAAAAAATGGGGTACAGAGCTAAACAAAAAATTTTCATCTGAAGAACTTTGAATGGCTGAGAAGCACCTTAAGAAATGTTCAGCATCATTAATCACTAGGGAAATGCAAATCAAAACAACCCTGAGATTTCACCTCACACCAGTCATAATGGCTAAGATTAAAAACTCAGGAGACAGCAGGTGTTGACAAAGATGTGGAGAAAGAGGGACACTCCTCCACTGTTGATGGGAATGCAAGTTAGTACAACCATTCTGGAAATCAGTCTGGCGGTTTCTTAGAAAGCTGGACATGACACTTCCGGAGGACCCTACTATACCACTCCTGGGCATATACCCAGAGGATACCCCGGCATGCAATAAGGACACATGCTCCACTATGTTCATAGCAGCCTTATTTATAATAGCCAGAAGCTGGAAAGAACCCAGATGTCCCTCAATGGAGGAATGGATACAGAAAATGTGGTATATTTACACAATGGAATACAGCAATTAAAAACAATGAATTCATGAAATTTTTAGGCAAATGGTCGGAACTGGAAAATATCATCGTAAGTGAGGTAAACCAATCACAAAAGAACACACATGGAATACAGTCACTGATAAGTGGATATTAGCCCAGAAGCTTTGAATACCCAAGACACAATTCACATATCAAATCGTTCCCCAGAAGAAGAAAGGAAAGAGCCCTGGTCCTGGAAAGGCTTGATGCAGCAATATAGGGGAGTACCAGGACAGAGAAGTGGGAGGGGGTTGATTGGAGAACAGGTGGAGGGAAGAGGGCTTATGGGACTTATGGGGAGAGGGGAACTTGGAAAGGGAAAATCATTTGGAATGTAAACAAAGAATATAGAAAAAAAAAAAAGAAAGCAGATCAGAACCTCACTGTGAGGAAGCCATTGAAGGCTGGGGAAAGAACCACACTCAAACCTTTCATCCACAGGGCACTGAAGGGCACTCAGAAAGGCTGAGTCCCAGAGGAGTGGAGGAGGAGGAGAAGGAGGAGGAGGAGGAGGAGGAGGAGGAGGAGGAGGAAAAGGAGGAGGAGGACGACGACTAGGACAAGGACGAGGAGGAAGAGGAGGAATGGAGAAGACTGAGCTTTGCTCTAGTTAGCCTCCAATTAGTGACTCACTAAAGCAGGACTTAGTATCACCACACTGGTTCTAAGTAAGCAGTAACTTAATGGCAGTCCAGAATAAAGTTACAGAAATATTATAGTATCATAGAAAAATAGAGCAGTTAACAAGTCAAACATTGCCAGACAGATGTAGAAACAGAACAGGAACTGTAGTGGGGAGAGAAATTATAGATCCAAATTAGACCTGATTTATATGGCTGCTAATGCAGTAGAAAGGGACAAGACACTATGACAAATGCATTTCACATGTTTGAAAAATTAAGAAGCAGGAACCGCCAGACTGCTTTCCAGAGTGGTTGTACCAATTTGCAACCCCACCAGCAGTGGAGGAGTGTTCCTCTTTCTCCACATCCTCACCAACACCTGCTGTCTCCTGAATTTTTAATCCTAGCCATTCTGACTGGTGTAAGGTGAAATCTCAGGGTTGTTTTGATTTGCATTTCCCTAATGACTAATGAAGTTGAGCATTTTTTAAGGTGTTTCTCTGCCATTCGAAGTTCTTCAGGTGAGAATTCTTTGTTTAACTCTGTACCCCATTTTTTAATAGGGTTGTTTGGTTTTCTGGAGTCTAACTTCTTGAGTTCTTTATATATATATTGGATATTAGCCCTCTATCTGATGTAGGATTGGTGAAGATCTTTTCCCAATTTGTTGGTTGCAGATTTGTCCTTTTGATGGTGTCCTTTGCCGTAGAGAAACTTTGTAATTTTATGAGGTCCCATTTGTCAATTCTTGATCTTAGAGCATATGCTATTGGTGTTCGGTTCAGAAACTTTCTCCCTATACCGATGTCCTCCTGCTATACCACTCCTGGGCATATACCCAGAGGATTCCCCACCATGTAATAAGGATACATGCTCTACTATGTTCATAGCAGCCCTATTTATAATTGCCAGATGCTGGAAAGAACCCAGGTATCCCTCAACAGAAGAGTGGATGCAAAAAATGTGGTATATCTACACAATGGAGTACTATTCAGCCATTAGAAACAATGAATTCATGAAATTCTTAGGCAAATGGATGGAGCTAGAGAACATCATACTAAGTGAGGTAACCCAGACTCAAAAGGTGAATCATGGTATGCACTCACTAATAAGTGGATATTAACCTAGAAACCTGGATTACCCAAAACATAATCTACACATCAAATGAGGTACAAGAAGAAAGGAAGAGTGGCCCCTTGTTCTGGAAAGACTCAATGAAGCAGTATTCAGCAAACCCAGAACGGAGAAGTGGGAAGGGATGGGTGGGAGGACAGGGGGAGAGAAGGGGGCTTACGGGACTTTTTGGGAGTGGGAGGGCTAGGAAAGGGGAAATCATTTGAAATGTAAATAAAAAATATACCAAATTAAAAAAAATAAAAAAAATAATAAAAAGAAGCAAAAAAAAAAAGTATGTGCATGTATAATTTTTTTCAAGCAGCTTCTTATTATATTACACTTGGGGCAAAAACCATCTAGTAAAGTTACAAAGATAGCAGGTAACAATCAGGCCCCATTAGGCCCCTGGAAAATTGATGTGGAGAAGGGGTATGGTGTGTACCTGCACTGATGTTGTACAATGTCTCCCAAATTAGAATATTCTGACCTGGAAAGAGGCTTGTTAACAGGAACTTAACAGAATTAAAAGGCTCTGGAGGTAAACAAATCACAAGTCTGAGGAAATTCTTGAAACATAGAAGACCTACAAGGCCCTTCCTACAAGGTCTACTGCTGGATAGACCAGCCTCTGTGACCTATCAAGCCGCCTTAACGTCAGGGAACTCCAGGAATTCGGCTTCTGTAGGTTGTGGCCCAAGTTGAGGTGTATTTTTTTAGGGATGCAGCTGCCTTCAACTCATCCATACTCCTGTAAGTAGCCTTAATAAGCTCATTGGTCCACTAAGTTAGACCTTAGGAGAACCATTTCTTTGGTCTATTTTTCTCTGTATCAGTGAGTAGACATCTGGTCATTTCTCATCAGTAGAAGCCACACAAAAACTTGTCTAACAAACAGTACTTCAATGGTTACACTAGCTATCTTCTTCATCGGCTTCTTCTTCCTATCCGTGCCCATTCTAGACTTTCATTGTTACAATATAGAAGAGGTGTCTTCAGGTTGTCTCAGGTCACTATATATGCTCAGAACCTTCCAGAGCCTTCCTCCCACTCTGAGTTACTGTCTCCTGCAGGTCCTGTCATGGTCTGACCCAGGTGGAGTCAAACTCCATCTCCTGCATCCTCCTTACATGAGCCACACAACTTCCTCAGCACCTGGTGGACATGCCAAACATCCTCCCACCATAGTCTTCACACCAGACTGTCCCCTTGCCTGGAGAATTCTATTACTTAGTTTATGCCTTCAGTTGCTTCATGGCTTCTCTAAACTGTTAACTGGACCTTCCACAACCACTACTGATATAATAGCTCGTTACTAGGATTTTTGATCCCTATAATTGGCTTTACTTTTCTTCATGGCAAGTATAACCATCAACTATACTAGATATTTATTTACTTAAAAAATCTATATTTAAAAATAACAAATTCTAACAAGGTTGTAGAGAAAGGAAAACACTTAGACACTCTTTGTGTGAGAATCTAAATTAGTATAGCTATTATGAAAAATGGTATGGAGGTTCCCACAGACAAAAATGATTGCCCTATAATTCAGCAGTTCCACTTTGAAGCACACATCCAAAGGAAATAAAAATCATCATCAAAGCAGTCTTCATCTTTATTTCTGTATCACAGCACTGCTTGCAAAGCCATAATACAAAGCCGACTGAAGTGTTCACCACTGTAAGCAGGTAATAAAACCTGGTGCAGATACACACACATACAACTGAAAACTACTGATCCAAGAAAAAAATAACAAAAATCTTTCATTTGCAATAATGTGGATGAATCTAGAGGACACTATACCAGGCACAGAAGGAACAACACCAAGTGATCTCATTTCTATCAGAATCTAAAATGGCTACTCTAATAGATGCTCAGCAGACAATGATTGTTACTAGAATCTGGGGAGGGGAGGGGAAGAGGAAAAGGTTGAGAGGCTGTTCCATAGGCACAAAACTACAGTTCTGCAGAAGTGAGTTCCAGTGCTACTGTACAGCAGGAGAACTACACTTAGCCACACTTTAGAGGACCGAGAATGTTCCCACCACAGCAACATGACATAGGGCTGACTGGCTGGAAGTGCCTGACTGCATCACAGCATCAGTCCAGCTACATTAAAAAACATCACACCTAGGACTGAAGAAATTGCTCAGAGAATAAGAGCACTGGCTGCTCTTGCAGAGGACATGGGTTCAGTTCTCAGCACCCACAGGGAGGATCACAACTCTAACTCTAGCTGCAGGGGATCCAACTTCTGGCATTAAGGAGACAATATGCATAGGATGTGCAGACATTCATGCAGACAAAGCACCCATATATAAAAATAAATTAATAAAGATTATATCCCACGAATATGGGCAATTGCATATCAGTAAAAATATACATTTTGGGCTGGGAATATAGCTCTGTAGTAGAGTACTTGACTGGCATGTGCAATGCCCTGGGCTCAGTCTCCTGAACCATAAAAAAAATAAAATTTAAAAATTAAAAAAAAAATCTCTCTATTCTTTCTAGCTGCCACTCTCTCAAAGACAAGATATACAAGGAAGGGGATTTTCTTTTCTTTTGCTTATAGTGTCTATAGTAACAGTGAAAAAATGGTAGGTGGTAAAGTATTTCTGTTCTTCTAACAGTCAGAGCAGAGGGTAGGAATGCCAAACTCTGAAGTCCTGGTTCAGTACCAGCATGGCATAAACCAGTGTGGTGGAGTAATCCCAGCACTCAGAGGTTGAGGCAGGAGGATCGGAAATTCATGACCGTTCTGACCCACATAGAAAGCTCTAGGCCAGCCTATGCAAGAGACCCTGATTAAAAAAACTAAAAAAGTCTTCAGAAATGGCCACATGTTAGAGCAATGGGCCACAGTAAGAGGAGCAAGCTTTAAAGGGTAAGTTCATCGAGTTAGTGTCCAACAAGCTCCGCAGCACACAGATGTAAACCATAAACATGTCCAAACCTTCAGATAAAAACACACCCCACCTGTTCAGATTATTAATAACCACATATAACAACTTGTTATCTTTCTTCACTTTGTTCAGTATATCTCCAAATTCCTGTCTAAAGCTTAAGATATAGTCAAATATATACTTCTCTATATGGATGATAATTGTAAAAAGCAATTACTCTAAGTTAATTGGGAATTTGGAAAAAATGGCTAATTATGTATTTGATGATTAAAAGATGAGTGGCTATGCATATATTTGCCTTCATTAAATATTGATTTAGGATTTCTAATGTGTTTTTATAACATGCAATTTTGAGAGCAAATTGTGTACAGCAGAAAACATTTGGTATCATAATAATTAATCAGATTTCTTTACAAACACAAGCACAAGTCCACTGGTAAACATTTAAATACCACAGCAAACATACTCTACACAGAGCATGATTTACTGTTAAGAGCTCCAGAGTCATAACTATTTAATTAAAATAAATCTGTACTACTCTTTATTTTTATTTAAGATATAGTTAATGTTTACTTCCTACTCTAAAGTTATTGATAGTAGTATAACTTTACACTTGTCTTAGCATCAACCAGTTCTAAACATAATATTTTTTAAACTAATAACTAGCTAATAAAAAGACTGAAAAGCTCACAGCTGAGGGGACAGGGCAGTAGGAGAGCCCTTGCCTGGCTTGCATGGGGTTCTAGGTTCAATTTTCAGCATGGGGGCGGGGTTGGAGGATAGGCAAGGAAACTGAATTATCAATGGAGAAAAAAAAAAGGCCTAATTCATTTATTCAAGTGTTTAATAAGCATCTACTATTAGTGGGCGTATCCAATGCCTACCCACTGACTCAACACTAAGAACTTAGAAAGAAAATATGAATCAATGTGGGAACTGGGTCTCACTATGACAGTGGTTCCCAACCTTCCTAAAGCTGTGACCCTTTAACACACTTCCTCTTGTCGTGGTGACCCCCACCATAAAATTATTTTTGATGGTACTTATTAGTTATAAATCTTAATGTAAATATCTGACACAGAGACGGTCTTAGGCGATCCTGTGGAAAGAGTCTAAGCCACCAGACCACTGGGACCTGAACTCCTACACTGTCACTCACTGCTTCAGACACCAAGTTCATGACCTCTTAGTTTTCTCACTGCACATTAAGATTTAGGAGAGGGAGAGAGGAGACATGATTTTCAAAATATTGATTTTAGGGCTGGGGAGATGGTTCAGTTGGCAATGTGCCCGTTATGCAAGTATGAGGAGATGGGTTCAGAGCCCCAGCAGCCACATAAAAGCGCTCAGTGGCATGATCCTGTACTGGGAAGACAAAGACAGAATCAACGCTTGCTGGCCAGCCAGTCTAGCCAGACTCCAGATTCGGTGAGAGATAATATCTCAAAAAATAAGGTGAATGGGAAAGACAAAATTTTCAATGCCTGGAGAGATGGCTCAGCGGTTAAGAGTACTGACTGCTCTTCCAGAGGTCCTGAGTTCAAATCCCAGCAACCACATAGTGGCTCACAACCATCCGTAATGAGATCAAATACCCTCTTCTGGTGTGTCTGAGAAGACAGCTACAGTGTACTTACATATAATAAATAAATAAATATTTTCAATGAAAAAATCTTTTACAGAAGAAACTGTTTTGTTTTACATAGTGTTTAAATTATTTTTACACTTGTATTTTGTATGTGTGTGTGTACCCCTGCACTCACATGTCTATACACACACATGCACACACATGCCATGAAGCATCACACATGCAGTCAGAGAACCACCACTCTATAGCCTGGGTCCTTTCCCTCAGCCACACTTTATAGGGATCACCCAGGCTGTCAGGTGGCAAGCACTTTTACCTGCTGAGCCATCTCTCTGGCCCTTTGTGGCCTTTAAAAAAAAAGACATAGCTGAACAACCTTTGTTGGTGGTAGTGGTTTGTTTGTTTTTGTTTTTGTTTGTTTGTTGAGATTGGGTTTCTCTGTATATCCCTGGCTGTCCATGTAGACCAGACTGGCCTCAAACTTAGAAATCACCCCTATCTCTGCTCCAGAGAACTGAGATTAAAGGTGTGAACCACCAACACCCAGTTGAACCAACTTATTTTTAAGGAACTCTTTCTTCAAGTGGTCAGTGAGCAAGATTTTTTTTTTAAATTCAAGTAATCAAAATAAAATAGGAATCTGAAAATGCAGTGAGTGATATCATAAGAGAAGAAAACTGAGTCTCAAAAGTTGAACTGTGAAGAGAAAATCTAAAGGAATTGCAAAAATTGGAAATAAGATCTTGGGGACATCTTCAACTCTATAATTTGTTTAAGCCCAACCTGAGCTATGTAACATTCTACCTCAAAAATAAAATTAATGACATAGTTTAAAACAAAATCTTGTTTATCATCTTCTTTGTATGGAGAAAATTCCTTGTATAAGATATCAAAAGCATAAAGAAATTAAACGTTGGAAAATTAGTTACATGTCGCTTAAGAAGTTCTTTGTCTCCGAAGACAAAATCAAAGTGAAAAGGTAGGTCTTATAGAAATCTATTCTAAATCTGGAAAACTTAACTTCTTCATGAACTTGTTTCTCCAAAAATTGATTTATCACAAACTAGCTATGGATAAACCTATACGCTAAGTCCTGAGCAGAAATGAATACAGTAAGCAAACACCTGTATCTAGCATCAGTTTTTCTCATTACTTTAATGGCACACATAAATCTTTTATGCCAGATGGAGGCCGGTAATGTCAACATGATTTTAAGAATTAGTACACCAAATTCTCTGACACAGTCAATAACTCAATCAAATCATGTGATTGTTAGTGAAACATTAAACAGTCAAGATAGTAAGAAATCCAAGTCATAATAATCTCATTAGCATGAACACACTTCTGCTGACACGGCAACGGGAGATAGTGTCAAGAGCCAAGATGGCGGCTGGCCTCTGCCTTAGGCCGGATCTAGTTACTGCCTAGTACTGTCCATAGTGAAAGCTCAGATTTCCATCTGAATTTCAAACCATCTGCTTTTCTCCAGCTTCTTATCTTAAAGCTGCTGATAATCTACTACTCGCACTTCTGGAACCTTTTCTAGAGATGTCTTGCATCCATTTCATCCAATCCCAATTTTCACTAGATGGCAGCTGTACTAATTTAAATATGTGTGTGTGTGTGTGTGTATTTGTCCATATGTGCTTGTCTGATGTGTGTGCATATGTGCTTGTGTGAGGTGAAGAACAACCTCTGGTGTTAGTTCCGCCTTTCACTTTATTTTGCAAGGTTTCTCTTGTTCACTGCTACACCAAGTGCCCAGATTAGCCAGTCCAGAATCTTCTGGAGGACTTGCCCTTCTCTGCTCACCATTTTGCTGTAGAATGTTGAAATCAAGACATGTATTATGGTGTCCAGCTTTTTATATGGGTTCTGAGGACTGAACTCAAGTTCTCAGGCTTGTGCCTAAGAACGTTTTATCCTCTGATCCTGGAGTTCCAACATTCAGTGGAACAGGGACTGGCAAAACTTTTTGTAGGGCTGGGTAGTACAGAACTTAGACTCTGCAAGACATGTGGTCTCTGTTGCACCATTCAACTCAGTAATTGTAATGTGAAAACATTGAGTGGGTGAGTGGGTGAGTGGGTGCAAGCAAGTCGGGTCAGGTACAATCTAGGAATCGATTTAGTGACCCTTACAATAAAATAGTCTACGTACACATCTGCACGCGTTAGTGTGTGTGACTGTATGTATAGTGCAACTAACTGTACGTGTGGGGCCTGCTGGGTATCTTCCTCTATTCTTCTCTGCCTTAGTGTTTGAAACCAGTCTCTCACAGAACTTGGAGCTCACTGGCTGTCTAACCTGGCTGGACAGCAGGTTCCGGGAATCCGCCTGTCTTTACTGGGGTCTCTGATGCATACTATCTCACCTGACATTTGACATGTGCTGAGGAGCTGCACTAACTAGCCTGTTCCCAGTGTGATCCTGTCTCAAAATACAAATAAATAGGTGCTGAAACATGGCTCTGTGGTTAAAAACGCTGCTGCTCTTAGCCCACTTAAAGGACCCAGGTTCAATTCCTAACACCTACATGGCAGCTCACCAGGGTCTGTAACTCCATCACCCTCACACAGACATACATGCAGGTAAAACACCAATGCACATGAAAATAAAATAAAATAAAATAAAAACAGATAAATAATAATTCACAGACCTAACAAACATTAGCTTTGAGATGGAGACAACATATAATACAACACACATTATTAAAATTTCAGAGCATTTGGAATAAACAGAATCCTGGGATGGGGGCTGAGGTAAGCGGTGGGGGAGACGTCTTATGCAAAGACTGGGAAGTCAGGTGATTCTAGCTTTTGAAAGAGTAACACCAAGTTGGAAAGCATTCACTCTTAGAGCCCATTCCAAAGAGAATCCTACACCTGGTAAAACTACAGAGATTTAGGCACATGCTACCTAACCTTTTCTTCTGGGTGCTAACCGACAAAATACAGGAACTAAGAACAGAGGAGGCCCAGAGATCCATGAAACATTGTTTTGTGTGTGAGGATATATTTGGCCCGCTTGTTATTTAAGAAGTTCCCTCCCTTCACTGGTAAACTATCTCACTGACTCTGAAAATACTATTTTTAAATGCTGGTTTAAAATAATTAGAGTTTTTAAAAATAACTATCAAAGAATATGGATAATATATTTCATAGATAGAATTCAGTCTCACTCAAATTAGATGCTGGTGTCTTGCACATCAGTATAACATACATGAAGAACACACACAATATATATGAAAAACTTTTACCATTAAAAGCAACTTTAAAAAATGTTAAAACTACAAGTAATATTATTTGTCAGGCAACAAATGAATCAATACAAGAAAATGCATTAACTGTGAAAATGTAAGTTAATTTATTATTCCTGAAGAAAAATTATGTACCATGAAAAGCAAATCAGCAGTTTCTTTACCAGTTTCTCTTTCTGGTAAAGAGAAACGAAACACAACAGAGGATCATCTAGGAAGGAGTCAGCTGAGCCCCCTGACCCCACAACCAAAAATCCAAAAGCACCCAGTGTGATGCAGCAGGCTGACTGTGTGAGATGGAGACCAAACATGGCCGTACCAAAATTCCTGCCGTGGCCTCAGGCGGCTGGAAAGGGCACGGCAGGAAAGAGCCTTGTTTATGCTTGGGTCTCACCTCACACATTTCACAATGATTTTAGATACAGGCTTATCATCCTCAATTACTTTAGCAAAATTTTCTCACGACTGCCTCTCTCCTATTGATTTACCAAACACAGCAGCCTTACCTGGACAGTGCGCCCTGCGTTGATGTGTTCTTCATGTAGCTTGTCCCAGATTCTGCACCGCTGATACTATTTTTAAAAGAGAGAGAGAGAGAAAGAATGAAAGAAATGGAGAGAACACTGACTTTTATATCACAAGACCATGTCCAATTCTCATAAAAACCTTTACGCATCTACTCTAACACACCAGGGAGGAAAACAAGTGGTTTTTGTAATGACAGTTAACTTTCTGAAGGTACATTTTAAATATTTATAAATAATAATGAAAATTACAAAATATCAGACCTAATTATTTTTGTGGCCAACATCATGTTTTTGTGTACCTACAAATTCTCTGGGGATGGACAATATAGAGAATAAGGCTATAAAAAAAGCTGGCAGATGAACAGCATTCCTTACACATCCTCATCACATATGGAGAATTTTAAGTGTTTGTTAATAGTGACATTAAATGCTAAGAACTAAGGTCAGAGTATTTAAAAAAAAAATCAATAAACCCCAAAAGCAGACAGAAAGACAAAAGATGCTTGAGTGACAGAAGTCTCCGGTAAACAACCCGAGCCAGAGAACAATGGAGCAGGGATGAGACACAGCCAACCAGAGCCCCACCCAGGGAAGTGAAGGAGGAGTGAGCGCTCACATCCACAGCAGTGGCCAGCCTCAGTGACTAGTGCACAGACACTGTGAGAAACACTGACCGTACCTGGCAGAACTCTGATTCTCCAAGAAGGAATGAAAAGTATGGAAAATGGTAAATACTCAGATGAAACTGACCCCAGGGGTGGGGCCAGTTTATATAACTTGACACAGCTGGAGTCATCTGAGAGGAGGGGATTTCAACTGAAAAAAATGCTTCCATATGATCAGAAGGTCAGACTGTAGGAAAACCTATAAAGCATTTTTGTAATTAGTGACTAATGTGCGAGGGCCCATTCATTGCTACCCCTGGGCTGGTGATCCTGAGTATTTAAGGAAGCAGGTAGAGTCAGCCAGTAAGCAGCAATTCTCCACCGCCTCTGCATCAGCTCCTGACTCCAGGTTCCTACCATGCTTGAGTCCCTGTCCTAACTTCTTCAGTGAGAGGACTGTGATCTCGAAGGGTAAGACAGAATAAACCTTTACCTCCCACTTGCTTTTGGTCATGGTTATTAATCACAGCAATAGGAATTCCATCTTAAATTCACTGCAGATCCCATCTCTGCCTCTCCATGTTTTGAGATTACAAGCAGACCACATACCTGCTGAGCTTCTATGTGGGTTCTGGAGACCCAGACTCCAGTCCTCACACTTGTTTGGCAAGCCCTTTATTTACTGAGCTAACTCTCAAGGTCTATCATCTAATATCTTACTCCTTACAATATTCTTATGCAATTATTATTTCACCATCATAATTATCTGGAAACCAAGATATTCACAGCTTTGCTCCAAACAGTCAAAACATGGGCATTAAATATATAAATGCCAAGTCTACTGTATAGTGTGTGTGTGTGTGTATGTTTATATCTGAGATGATAGCATCAGTAAGTATATACTCCACAGAAAGTATCTGAGTTGGCGTTTGAACAAAAAAACAGTTTGAATGGTAGCAGACAGTAAGGTACATTCCATTACAGATGTCAGTGCCTTTTTCTACCTTTCTCTACCTTCTTTACAGGGGAATTCAACTTCAAAATAGAAAAGTGCTAATAAATCATTAGGAGGAAATAAAACTAGGTATGAAGGAACATACCTGCAATCTCAGCTAACCAGTCAGCTGAGACAGGAGGATTACCAGACATCCAAAAGTTCAGGACCAGTTTGGGCACCATAGGGAGATCCTAACTCAACAACAACAGGTTTAGGGATACAGCTCACAGCTGCAGTGCTTGCCTGGTGTCCAGGTTTGGTGTTCTATCATTAACAAATCCAACCCCCTCTCCCCTAAAGAGGAAGGAAGGAAGGAAGGAAGGAAGGAAGGAAGGAAGGAAGGAAGGAAGGAAGGAAGGAAGGAAGGAAGGAAGGGAGGGAGGGAGGGAGGGAGGGAGGGAGGGAGGGAGGGAGAAAGAGAGGGAGGGAGAAAGAGAGGGAGGGAGAGAGGGAGGGAAGGAGGGAGGGAAGGAGGGAGGGAGGGAAGAAGGAAGGAAGGGAGGGAGGGAGGGAAGAAGGAAGGAAGGAAGGGGAGAAAGCCAAGAAAGAATAAACTTACTCGCTTCAGATGAGCGCACATCAACAGGCACAAGAAAATGACATCTGAGTAAACCAAGAAACCTTGCAAATACTTCTGTGTATTTATGAAGAACTGGAGAAATTCCTAATATTTGCAAATGTTGATCTAATTTCACCAAGAATATATATATTTAAAAGACTTGGGCTATAAATATTAATGTAAATCTTCAGGGAAGTATTGACTAAATTAATAGAGAGATGGTGTGAGAGACCTTGGGGAACTGGAGACCCTGTCCCTTTTCTGTCTAGCATTCTCACTGATAACTTCAAAACAAAGAATACATAACTATCAAATTCACAAGTGACATAAAGAAGAAAAGTTAGCACAGATGAGAGATCACTGCCACACGTGGTGAGAATTCTGATAATGTACATATGAGGCTCTGCCCTGGAGCCAAGAAGAGCATTGTAACAGCACTACCTGGCTCACTGGCTACCAGCTCACAGCGATTAGAGAAGGGGCAGTGAGAAGTGGCATTCAGAGATGACTGGTGCAGTGTTCGGCTCGGCACTCCTTCAGGCCCTTCCTAAAAGTGCACTCTCAAGTACATATACGTTAGACACATGGACTAACACAGCAACCTCCAAGTATGCAGCTGATCTGCTCTAAATGCCTCTCCACCTACAACGTAACACAGAGTACAATGTGACAGTGTAGGCTTGTAAGTCCCAGCACTGGGAGCTACGAAAGGGAGGTCCAGTGGTCAAGGCCAGCTGGGGCTGGTGAAACGGTTCAGCAGGTAATGGTCCTTGCACCTACACCCAAGAACTGAGTTTAATCCCCAGGAGCTGCACCACAGAAGGAAGAGAAAGGACTCCAAAGCGTGTTCTCTGATCTCTATATCCACACTGTGGCACGTGTGTCCATATACATACACATAAATAATGAACAAACATAACAAACTAGAAGACAAAACATCAGTAATACTCGACCTCTAAGACGAAATGTGATAACATATGGAAACCTGTGACATAATTCTTAGCAGAGAAAAGCAGCGGCCTTTGCGTCTGCTCTCATTATTTACTCATGCTAAAGAGGCTGTAGACCTGATGACGCCCCAATGGCATTATCTCTTAATACAGTGAATTACAAAAAAAAAGAATAAATAATTCACACTGCTATTGCCTACTATTCAAGTTTATGTGAAATTAGGATATATTATGAAAAGTTATTATCCCAAATATTTGGTGGCGGGTAGTAGAAAGTAAGGTGAGTTAATATACGTGAAAATCACTAGAAGAAGCAACTTTTAAATTTGTAGTTAGGTTTGGGCCACTGTCAAGTATCTCTAAATTGCTGGCTTTTATACGAGATAGCCTTTGTTTATCTACACAGCAGAATAAGCAGGTAAATTAAGGCAAAACCACTACATTATGATTTGGGTTTCAAAATACAGAAACAGGAACTTTAAATGGCTCCAACAACAAACACAGAAAGTAGCCAAGAGTATGGCAGTCATCCCAGGGGTGGGGTGTGACAGTCAATCCAAGGTTGTTCAATACAGACATTACAAGGTTATCATGTCCCTGGGTGCTGCTTTCTGCTTTACCACTTCCAATAAGGTCTTTGATTTTGCCCTAATCCAGCAGGGTTGGCTATATTTCCAGACACAAGAGGAAGGCATAGCCAGACCGCTGGAAGAAATGGGGGGGAAAAAAAAAATATATATATATATATATACATATATATATATATATATATTTTAAGTAGGAAAATATTCCTGGAAGTTTCCAAATTTCTACCAGGCTTTTGACCAAGGCTCACTAGCCAGAACTGAGATATTCCTATAGCTCCATGATAACCAAACATGGACAAGAACTAAATGATCACATTTACCAAATCCAGAATCATAGACCATCATCTGAGTTTGGTAAAGGAGTCAGTCACAGGAATGGGAAGGGAGATTCATTGTGATTACAAATTAACAAACAAATATGAACAAATCCATCAATAGCATATCAGCCTGCTTCTTTCACGTGGTACTGCTGGGTTCAGGCACATGCTGACCGTCTAGTCCATGTCTCCCATCCACACACAGTCACATCCTTTCTCAATCATTCTTGATTATTTTCTATCTTGGATCTTTAACTGAACTGTAAACTTCTTGAGAATTGGAGATCTATTTTTACGTATTATTCAATGCAAACAATCTGAGAAACAGCAAACACAAAGCTAATATTTATTTCCTGTAATAAATAATCTTGTTTCTCATTAAACCTGGCAGATTAAATACAAACATCCATCTCTGCTCAAAATCTCAGGAAAGTGCAATAAAGAACATTAAGAAGTGACAATTCACAAGAGCAAAGAGAACACAGCAGAAGACACCAACAGACAAGAACTTTTAAGCAAACTTCATGATCTGGGAAAAATGTAGACACATAGCAGTGGATTCAGCAGACCAGCCAGAGGGCAATTTTGAGGCTGCAGAGGTGGCTGGGAGGGGAGAGGCCTGGAGGTCATAGGCACCTGTACTCCAGGATGGCTGGACACCCAGAGCCACTAGGTACAGGTGACTCACTACAAAGTGTGGTAGGGAGAGAGCAGACTGGTGGCAGCTGCAAGTCCTTCCACATTACAGCCCCACACGCTCAAGCACCCGCCCTTCCCTGCCCTTCCCTGCCCTGCCCTGCCCTGCCCTGCCAGATGACCAAGGTCAGCAGCCCTCTCTGCAGGGCCAACTAGAGAGGCTGGGGATCCTGGACTCCAAGCCTATTAAGGACAAAGATGAGATGGGATAGCCCAAGCAGTCTGAACCAGGAATCCCTCAGTCCTCACTGTTGTCTTCCTGTTCACTTCCCTTCTCTTATGTCACATGGATGGTCATATAATGTATCATACACTCAGCCCTAGCCCCACACTTCATCCCTACTGTAGCCTCACCTCTGATAAAATAACTTCAATAGGGATACAGAGATGTGAAATCTGTAAACAGGGCTGTGTCAAGATAGCGTGTTTAAATTTGAAGTGATGACATTACAGAGCACACCCCACAGAAAGAACCAGAGCTGGGGGATTTGAACAAAGAACAAAGCTTGGATGGAGGGAAATGATGGGGTGCATGTCATTAACAGATGTAAGACAGAAAGTAAAATTATTCAGCGCCATACTTCCTCTACCTTCTTTACTGAGGAATTCACCTTCAAAATGAAAAAGCCCTAATAAGATCATTAGGAGGAAGATGAGCCTGGTGTGAGGAGCATGCCTGCAGGTGATGGACAGCTTCCATCACCACGAGGGATGAGATGGAGGCAAATCCAAGGCAAACAACTCCACCTTATCTGATAAGCCATTTAGGGGGTTTCTGCCACTTGCATCTTAGCTATAAACTAATTCATGTAAACCCTGTGTACTTCCCACACAGTACGTTTCTCTTTAGATCCCAACAATATGAAACAAAGACAACTGCGTCCCAAGTTGGCTATTCTGCAGTTCCTATTTACTGCGCTAACCCTATGACAAATGTCAAGCGTCACATGCTAGTGACACTGACCGTGTGTCCAGGGTCCGCCGAGGGCCTCTGCACATGGACCAGGTGTCCTCAGCACACTGCTCTCTTTGTTTTCATTGTTGCAGACTCACTCTGCTAAAGGCTTGCCTTCAATTTCCCTCCAGTCTGGCCTTCTTCTTTTAAATTCATATTGGATGACTGATGGCCAGAATAATAAATATTTTATCTTTCTACACCTTTTGCTCAAGAAGAATATGCCTTTTTGAAAGTAAGGCACATAAAACACCTGGAGCCTGAATTTAGTTCTTAACTCCTTTGAACAGAGTGAGTGCTGCAGTTTTAAGTGTGCTTTATACCACAGCCTGGCCACCAAAATGCACCATTCAAGCCTGCGCACCGAAAGAGGAGCTTTCATAAATAAACTAGAAACCCTGCAGACAGTGAAATGTTCAAGGATATTTAAAGAAAAAAGCATAAATCAGTACGAGCTTACTTTCTTGTATTTAGTCTCTGTCCATTACAATTATCTGATAATGTCTAAAGGTTTCATAATAAGCAAACTGCTAAAAGAACCGTGTTCAGGCAGAGCAGGATGGTCGGCACTCACTCCAGGGTAACACTCTTACTACACCTGGTACAGCTAATCCAGTCACCCAGGCACCCAACCCTATTCCTCTGCTTTGTGGCAGGGGTTCTCCTTTCCCATTAACAGGACCACACACATAGTAACTAGAATTGAAGGGCAATGACAACATGCATTTCCATGCAAAATAAGAAGAGTGTGTCAAATGTCAAACTTAAAGTAGAACAATAAAGGGGAGAATGACTTTAATAGCCCACAGACATCTTGTTTCTACCTTTCAGATTCAGTTCCTCTACCTAATCCTTATCCTTTGTAATGGAAAGATCCAGAAGAAGCAGAAGAGTTTACTTCGGATTGCTCAACTCAGGGTGAAAGGTTTGCTAGGCTGTGTCTCTGTCCCTTTCTTCCAGTGCGAGAAGAAGCAGTTTACCAGACAATTCCTTCTGTATCCTGACAAGCTATAGCTATTGCTTATGTCCCATGTATATAGAAGAAAAGAGTTAAGGGATGAAAAAATATTAATCCTGAATTCTAGAAAAGACCCCAGAGAAATTTTCATTGCAGACATCGTAGAAATTAATTTTTGTGTTTTTTAAAAGCACTTAAGTACTAGAAAAATCAGTAGAAGACTTTTAGTGAATTTAGTTTTGGGGAATATAGTTTATATTGAAAGGCTTAATACCCTACCCCTAAATAAAAATAAAAATAAAGAAGTAGAGGTACACACAGCTCAGTGCTGAAAGCAGAAAACAACCCGCCTTCCCAAGCCAAAGCTTAGCTCTCAGCAAACCTGAGGCTGCGGCTGCGGTGAACATCACAAGCGCACAGCACACCCTGGCCAGGGCAGGGCCTCTGAGCAGCTCATCCACCTTGGCAGTACTGCTCAATTTGGGGCCTTTGTCAAAGAGAAGCAGTGAAGAAAGGAAATTCCCTCACATCACACAACTGTTTACATCTTTACATGTGCACCTGAAGAGGATAGAAGCTCATGATAGGCACAAGTTCAAAACACTAGCCATGGGGTGAGCGAGATTAAGGCGGGTCCATTAGCCACGGCCCCCACTTCACACTATGGGGCACCATCAAACAGCTTGAAGTTAATTACTATCTAAGACCTCCACATGTAAATTAAAAAGGCATAAACTCTACTCCCACCTCCCTTCCTCTACAAAATAAAAGGAATATTTGAAAATTACACTTGCAGAACTTGAAGACCAGTTGAAAAGTAATGCTGCACTATCAGCAGGGTGGAGGTGTCTCAGAAAAGCCTGAGACTCTCTGCAGCTGAAATGCAGACAGCAAGGAAGAAGCCACACAGGTGCTTCTGTAGTAGAAATGGAGCGCTCACCTTCTCGATGTTTATCTGGTGTTTTCGTAGCCTCTCCAGGTCTGTTGGGATCACTATCTTAGTGAATTTCTGTATCGCTGGCTCAAGCCTGCGTAACTTCACCTTTTCTTCCTCTTCAGACATCCTGGAGTCCTTGAGCCACTTCCCCTGGCAGCAGCTCTTCTCTCAGACAGAAACACCTAAAAGGGAACACGCTTTTACAACACATTCCATTCTTTTTAAAAGTAAACAAACACAAGGCTGGAGAGGTTAGGAGCGCTGGCTGCTCTTCCAGAGAACTCAGGTTCGGTTCCCAGCACCCACATGATGACTCCAACCATCTTAACTCCAGTTCCAGGGGATCTGACACCATTTTCTGGCCCTTTCTGGCACTGCTCATACAGTACATGGACATACACATAAAATAAAATTTTAAAACCTAAAAGGCAACAAATATATAATTATACTATACTCTAAATACATATAAACCCCAAACTGAACTTGGATAGATTTGCTTCTCTATGAAATGATAGATATTAAAATATTCTCTTCATGAAAATAGTTATCTCGTCATTCTTGAATACTTTTCAAATAGTGATCATTTTTATAGCATAGGCAGGATGGGACCTATGAAACTGTAGGCAGGCCTGGAAACCCCAATGCTGCTCCTGCCTCTACTTCCCAAGCTTACTCTAGAATGTTCAGAAAATATGTATAAATGGGAGCCCACAAGATGTCTCAGTTGGCAAAAGACCTTATCACCAAGCCTGAAGACCTGAGTTCAATATCTGGAACCCACATGGTAGAAAGAAAAAACACATTCACACACACACACACACACACACACACACACTCACTCGTTCACGCACACAGACAATAAATAAAAATACACTTAAAAGTTTAAAGAAAATGCAAAAATAAACAGAATAAAATAAAACTATCAAAGATCTCCTCAACCTACAGTGTCTACTCTACATTTTGTGGCTCTTTCCTGAGGTCTTTTATAATGTGCAATCTATGTGTAAATACCATTAAAAATGAGGATGACTTCCTGAAATGTTTGGGCACAGAACATCTTTTTAAAACTTCCAAATAGCAAACCTACAAGGAAAAAAATTCCCTCAACATTTCTGCTTATATCAAACTCCACTTTCAATGTCATCATAATGTAACTGTGTAATTATATACTTCAAGTATATTTCACAATACAGGACTCCTCTCATGAAAGGCCCTTATCTCTCTCTCTCTCTTTTTTTTTTTTTTTTGGTTTTGTTTTGGTTTTTTTTGGTTTTTTGAGATGGGGTTTCTCTGTATAGACCTGGCTGTCCTGGAACTCACTCTGTAGACCAGGCTGGCCTCAAACTCAGAAATCCGACTGCCTCTGCCTCCCAAGTGCTGGGATTAAAGGTGTATACCACCACTGCCCAGCCCTTAGCTCCTCTTCTTAAAAAAATAATTAGCAGTGTCTACTAAATAACCAACAATAGAACTCCAATAAGAACCATATTTACAAGGCAGGAGATGTGTCAGTGGGTAAAGGTGCTTGCTGCCAAAATACAGCCTGAGTTTAAGTCTCAGGTCCTACATGGGAGAGATTGACTCCCACAAGTCTTCCTCTGACCTCCACATGCACATCATAGCACATGCATGACACACACAAATAAATAAGTATACTTAAAAAAAATTAAAGAACCACATTTTGTTCAGACATATAAGTATAAAGAAGTTTTTCTGGGTCACTGGGATTCTATAGCCATACTGCAAGTCCCAGCATATGCTTTTGGGGACAGAAGAGGTGGGAGCTGAAGTAAGCACGCTCTAACATACCACACTTGGCTTAACTAGAGGCATTTCCTTACATCAATTTTGTAAGTCTGTGCTTGTAACAAATCTTATATAAATATGTGCTTCCCTGCTTAACCAAGCTTGAATACCATCAAATTATACCAAGCCTTGATGTCACCCCCTTAGCCCATAGTGAAAAAACAATAATAAACTGAACACATAATTCCGTTGGATTTCGGCTTCTTACCCTGGCCTTGTAAGGACACACCTTTACGCACTGACTCTGAGAGACCCTGACCCTTTAGGATTCAGTGTTTTCAGATTCTTAAAGAGACCTAATATCCCCAAACATTAAGAGCTACTTTAAATAATGTTCTGGTGTTCTCCTTTCTTTCACAGTTGAAAATCTTGAAACAATGGCTATAAAAACTGCTTCCACTACCCACTGGCTAAGAACTTGCTCTCAGGGAAAGTTTCCAAGCACCAAGAACAGAGTTAAAACTCAACCACAGAGCAGACATGAACTAGAGACACATGGATAGAAGTATAGTATCAAAAGAAATAGGCTCAGACTACAACAGAAAATAACGACAGGCAGGCCAGAGATGAGAAAGAGATCCAGAGAGAAATGTCTATTCCTAAATCTACAAAGACATAAATAAAGGAATACAGTTTTCAAAAGGGCATAAAGGAGTGGGCTCTTTTTTTTTTAAATTAAAATGCTACAAAAGATGTTAACAGGCCAATTGGTACATAAGGGAAATTAAAACTTTCAAAAGATAAAGTAAATAAGAAATCATACCTCACTGAAGAGAGGACTCAGAACTCAGGTGATGATGAGAAGGAGGCTGTAAACGAGAAGATAAAGGACATAAATTCACAAGCTTGGTAACAAATAGAAAAGAATACAGAAAACAACCAAAAGAAAGTATTTAAAGAAATTATGCTGAGAAATAAAGGTAGAAGATCTCAAGTTTTAAAAGTGCATAAATCCTGCTAACATAAATAAAAACAAACTTACCTAAGCACACGATAAGAAACTCAGCATCAAGGACAAAGAAAAAGATCTTAAAGAGCAAACCAGAGATAACAGATAAATTAAAACAACAAAAGCAGCCAACTTTTCATCAAAGCAATATATCAAAAGATAGGAATGTCTTCAAAGTACTCAGAGATGGTGCATACCTAGGCAAGTTATCATCTGTGGTGAAGTCAAAATAATTATTTTCAGACATGCAAGGCTTAGTTTAACAAACTCCTCATTAAAAGAACTACTAAAAGGAGAGGGAGGGAGGGATGGAGGGACCCAGGGACAGAGAGGGAGGGAGAGAGAAAGCTGGAAGGGGAGAGACAGACAGAGGGAAAGGGAGTGTGTGTGTGTGTGTGTGTGTGTGTGTGTGTGTGTGTATGTGAGAGAGAGAGAGAGGGAGAGAGGAGAGAGAGACAGACAGACAGAGGGAGAGACAGAGAGAGAGACAGAAAGAGAGCATGAGAGAGAGAGAGAGAGAGAGAGAGAGAGAGAGAGAGAGAGAGAGAGAGAGAACAAACATGCACATTTCTTTTTGGTACACCCCAGGAACCCTAAGGTCCATTAAGGTATCTGATAGGTAATGTGGTCACTAAACATTTACTGAATTCCCCTTTCTCCCCTTCAAAACACAAACATTGCCAAGGATTATGAAAAGTATATTATAACAATGAATAAAATAAAAGGATGGAATGAAAATAATAACCTATTGCTAGACTGAATGACTGGGTTTATTCTGAATAACATGACCAAGTATACACAAAAGTTACCATGTAACATTTTTATTACATAGTAAGTAGCATAGTATTACACTGTGTGTTCCATAATCTAACCATCCACTGTTATTTAAGATGATCCTAATTTTCTACTACTATAAATTACATTCTGATTACTTTCTTCATACATAAATCCATACTACCTCCCATGACTACTTAGACAGCTAAAAATAGAAATATTAAGCAGATAAACTTTAAGTTTTAAAATTATACTCATTGCCAAATAAGCCATTAAAGGTTCTTCCTATTTACATTCTAACGAAGCACTTCTCCATAGTCTAACCAATGATTGGTTTGAATAGTGAGGGAAAATGGTGTCCTGGGAGACTTTTCTAGTTCACAGTCCAATTCTAGCCAGAATTAATTTTTTCTATCATTTCTTATTGTTTACAGAATTATAATATGGATATATCTGACAGCATAATATTCAAATTATTGCAGGCATAGTGTTACCATAACAAAATATTATCTACCATGCCATCAAATGATAAAATAGGTCATATTTGTTATCTGTTATAGGAGGATACCAGTTCAATGTCAAGACATGGTGTAGAAGTGTGTTTCAATACTGACTGAAAGTAGATTCCATCATTTATTTTTTAGTCATAAAGTTGGACCATGTTACATGATTAAAACACTAGGTTTAAAGGGATAAAGAGCTTACACCTGGAAAAACATCCAAAAATATACAAAATTCCTAAATTCTCAAACTTTTGTGAAGCTATTATTTTAATGATTTTAAAAAAGCACAAAATATGTATGATAAGATTTATTATCATGGTGTAGTTACATTTGCACTTGTCAAAACCCGTGGACCTGTCTGTACACATCAAAGAGTACATGCTGCTTCATGCAAATTTAAAAACACCAAGATATAGGAGAAATAAAAGACTGTATTACCATGGGAAAAAAAGCAAGTAAAGAACAGGATATGGTAGTTTTGCTGATCACTGTAAGGCTGAAGGTGAAAGCAGTTGTGCTGTATTTCTGTGTAGTATATTTCAGACATCCTGGAATGAGCTCCTGCATATACCAGGACTGAACAGTTAGGGAAATATTTCCCAGAAAATGAGTCAGTTCTCTTAGAGAACAACCAGGAGCCAATACCAGGAGGATCCTGGTAGTGTAAAAAGACAGATACTAGTCTGCACTTTGATTTCTTAACCATATACGAACAGATACAGAAGTGTTGATCTTGCATACATGGATG
This sequence comes from Apodemus sylvaticus, assembly GCF_947179515.1. Classification (NCBI taxonomy): domain Eukaryota; kingdom Metazoa; phylum Chordata; class Mammalia; order Rodentia; family Muridae; genus Apodemus; species Apodemus sylvaticus. Next base: position 61,489,623 of record NC_067474.1, on the reverse strand, counting down.
TATATATGCATGGACTGCTGTCTTTTGTGAGGTTCACCCTAGTAGCAGTGAGCACCCCTAGACCACAGGTGTTAGTATCTAATACCATCCTGAAGGACAGAGAGAGGGTAGCAAGCTGCAGGTGAACAGAGCAGACCAGGAGTCCTTAGAGATGCAGTTGATTCCAGAACTGATGCAGAAGTCACAGAGGTAAAGAAAATAATAAGAACAAAACCTAATGGCCAAAACAAGAAAAATTTGACATATGAAGTACATAGTAACAGTATTATATAACATATAATCATATGAGGTTTTGTTTTGTTTTGTTTTTCCAAAACAGGCTTCCTCTGTGTAGCCCTGGCTGTCCTGGAACTCTACCTGTAGATCAAGCTGGCCTTGAACTCAGAGAACCAAGGCCTCTGCTAATTGCTAGGATTAAAGGCGTGTGTCACCAGGGCCCAGCAATCAAAGAGTTTATGTTGACACAAAGAATTGAATACAGATAAAGAAATGAGATGGAAAGCTCCTCCTTAGAGAAGAAGTAAAAGAAGGAAGGAGAGAAATTGAGGGCTCTCACAGTATCAAAGTAACAGTACTTGGGGAATAAATGGAGTACTAATTGCTATGGAGAATCCCCCCAGATACCAAATTTAACTAAGTGATCATGATTGTGTCAACACACAAGCATTAGGTCCCATCTGGAGGGTTCATGGAGGCATAAAGTGAAAAGGGTACTTATACCTTGCAGTGTTCTTAACAGAAATGCAGCACAGTCTAATCACAACTATAGACACTTCAAAGGCATTACCAACATTCCTGACTCTTCAAAAGTATAAAAGTCACAATACTGTTACAGATTGGAAAAGGTAATGGGAGCAGGTCCATGAAGAGTAAGGTTATTAGATCCCATTGTGGAATTCAGAAAGGGCTCTAACAAAAAGAATGGAATCACAAGAGACCCAGTTAATCTAATATTAATTTCTTGCTCTGACTGTACTATGTATGGTATGTAAACCACTAACATAAGGGTGCTGTAGTGTTTTGCATTACTTGCATGAGTTTTCTTTCTTTTTTTTTTTTTTTGTTTTTTCAAGACAGGGTTTCTCTGTGTAGTCCTGGCTGTCCTAGAATTCAGTCTGTGGACCAGGCTAGCCTTAAACTCAAAAGATCTCCCTGCCTCTGCCTCCTAAATACTGGGATTAAAGGCGTGGGTCACCAAGGCCTACAGCAACTTCTGCAACTTTTCAATAACTGTAAATTACTCCAAAATTTTTGTTTGGTGTTCGTGCATGTATAAGAATTGCTGTTTCATGGATTAAAGAACGTTTAGAAGTCAGGACTGCAGTCATTTTCCAAGCACACACAATTGCAGTGAGAAGAGTCAAGTGCTTTTGACAAACTTGATCTCTTGGTACTTTTAACTATGATGATATAGGTACCATGATTCGAGGGTTCCACAAGAAGAAAAAGTATCCAAAGATGAAGTAAGTTACTCAAGAGTTATTTAAAAGTGAAAGAGCATCTTTCCTAGAAAAATGTCCCAAATTGTTGACAACACTATCCCTCAAAGAAACGCATCCCCTTGGGTATGTGGGTGGTACACGGAGTGTAAGTGCTGGCTCGGCCCCCGCTGCTGCGGCCTCTCTGCGTCCTGCCCGGGCACCGGCTTCGCGTCGTCCTTCACGGAGTCACCAGGACCACCCAGGCCATACGGACGACCCCTGCGGGGCGGCTGGCCCGGCGACCCGGCGACCCAGAGCCCCGAGCAGCTCTTCACAGCGACGCCTGAGGGCACGGCGCCGCGGGGCCTCGGCCTCCCCGCTCCCGCTGGGACAGCTACTCCAAAACTGAAACCAGGGAGGCTTGGCCACTTCCCCGTGCTCACACTGACCCGAAGCAGGGCTTGGTGACCGGTGTCTCTCCCTTTCACATCCCGGCCCAGGGTGACACATCGAAGCCCAGCGCCCCCGAGGCGCTCCACCTAGCAGCCCCACCAGCCCCTTACCTCCCGCCTAGGCGCTCGAGGCCGTCGACACACGCTGCGCAGGCGCGAGCGGGGCGGGGCGTCTCCAAAGGGCGGGGTATATGACCACGCCCCCTTACTGTGCCAGTGGGCGTGGAGGTGGTGTAGTGTGCCAGCCACCGGAGGAACAAGTCTAAGTGTTTTATGGGTTGTCTTGTGTACTGTATCCAAGACAATTTACATTTGGATAACCCACTACATGTTACAGTTTTCCTGCACATTGTGTTCCTTGAATTTTGTTGGCGAGGACCGCCCCGTTCCCCAGCTCTTTAGGTGTGTGAAAACTGAAGCTCGAAACCATGAGCCATTTTCCCCCGCCTCGCCCCGCCTCCCAAAGCTCCTGAGTGACAGGCTAGGGGGCGTCTGAATGGCCACAGTCACAAAGGGAAGCTGGGATGAACTTTTTTGTCCAGTGCCTGCTGCAGTGCTTTGGGCGTCTGTCCTTATTAAAATGATAGCTGGTCACTTTGAGGCTCAGCACAAATATGAAGTGACTCACTCCAGTTCTGCCCGTTTGAGACTGAGCTGTACTCACAGCTGGTTTTCCTAATTTCCTTCTCAAGTCATTCCAGTTGGACCAGCTGCTGTAAGAACAAGCTTTGAAGTGTGTGCATGTCATTGGTTCTCCTCTCTGAATGTTCTGACCTCAAGACCTAGCCAACTAAAAAAAATATATATGACTATTCTGGTCTTAAGAACATTCCTGTTAGCTCTAAGGATTCTCAGTTCTTCAGATCTGCAGGTGGAACAGAAGTAGAGGGAGAATTTTGACCCACAGATTAGGGGCTTAAGAAACTCTTGAAAGGCGATTTTTAAAATAAAGCTCACTATTAAGTTATTTGGTTTCTTTGAGATATATTGGATGCTAGTGCTTATGGTACCCTTAGTTCATAGAATAAGGTATATCTATCAAATTTTCATCCCAAGGAGAAAAATAAAGGTGTTTAGGTAATACCATAGGAAACAGTTTTGGGTTTTTTTTTTTATTGTTTTTATGCCAGTTAGTTAAACAAACAGTAGGGAATTCACTGGTAAAATGTCTGCTGCACAAGATTGAAGACCTGAGTTTGGACACCCAGCACCCACATACAAAACTAAGCTCTGTGGCGTATGCTTATAATCCTAACACCATCTAAATAGACAAAAGGAACCATGAGCTAGCTGGCCAGCTGGTCTTGTTGAATTGGTGAACTCCAGGTTCACCGAGAGATGATGTTGCTGCACACGCACATGTACACACACACACACACATACACACTAAGACTCTATTAAACAAGATCTTTTGAAGAAAAGATAATTGGTGTTAAGTTCTGAAAAAGTACGACAGGGAACTGTGACACTCTAGGATTGACTTTGGCCTTCCAGGTGGTTGTATGATGTCTGTTGTAACTTAGGTGTGTCGTGTAGAAAGATAACGATATTTAATCTAACAGTTTGGCTAGCTGCACTTAGAATCTACGATAGTTAATTGAATCTTTCAATATTTAAACATAAGGGGTGTGACCACTTTCTGTGCTCTTGCTCTAAGTCATAAAGTTATTAGGATAATAAGGTCTGCTGCCACGAGACAAAGTTTTCTTGATATCCTAACTTAACCCAGGAGAGCCAAACAAAACTAAACAGTAAGGAGTCTACATCTTGGAAAGAAACCAAAAAATAAATTATTACCTGGTAAGATGATTGCTTTCATGTAGAGCCTTTAGAAATGAATTCAAACAACTTCAAGGTGGTTAAAGAGATGGCTCTCCTAAATGATAATCACAAGGTTAAAAATGTAGCAGGAAAGTGAACACTGAGGAAAATGTGTGCTTGTGTCTATGAGAAAGTAGGACTGCCGAAAGAGCAGAGTAGCCCTAGAGAGGTTGGGTGGGGGGAGGAGAGACTTAAAAGGAGCATCAGTTATCAACAACCTCAAAGACAAAAACCTACATGATGACCTCATTAGATGCAGAAAAGGCTATTGGCAAAATCCAACATCCCTTCATGATAAAAGTCCTAGAGAGATCATGGATACAAGAGACACACCTCAATAAAATAAAGGGAGTTTACAGCAAGCCCATCAACAACATCAATTTAAATGGACAGAAACTCAAAGCATTTCTACTAAAATCAGGAACAAGTCCAGATTTTCCACTATCTCCACACCTATTCAATATAGTACTTCAAGTCTTAACTAGTGCAATAAAGCAACTGAAGAAGAACAAGGGTATACAAATTGGAATGGAGAAGTCTAAATATCTTTGCAGAAGATATGGTAGTATGCATAAGTGGGCCTGAAAATTCCACCAGGAAATTTCTATAACTGATAAACATTCTTAGCAAAGTAACTGGAAACAAAATCAAGTCACAAAATTCAGTAGCCCTCCAACATATAAATGACAAAAGGACTGAAAAATAAATCAGAGAAGCAAAACCTTTTACAATGATCTCAGATAATATAAAATATCTTGGGGTAACTCTAACCAAGCAAGTGAAATACCTGTATTACAAAAACTTCAAGTCTCTGAAGAAATAAATTGAAGAAGATATCAAAAGATGGAAAGATCTTCCATGCTCACAGATTGGTAGGACTAACATTGTAAAAATTGCCAGTCTATCAAAAGATCAAAAGCAATCTACAGATTCAATGCAATCCCCATCAAAATTCCAACACAATCTTCACAGATCTTGAGAAGACAATTCTCAGATTCATATGGAACCACAAAAAAAAAAACCAAAAAAACAAAAAAAACAAAAACAAAAAAACCTGGATAGCTAAAACACTCCTGGAAAATAGAACTGTGGGAGGTCTCACCATTCCATATTTCAAGTTATGCTACAGAGTTATAGTAATAAAACCAGCATTATATTAGCACAAAAGCAGAGATGTTGATCAATGGAATTGAATTGAAGACCCAGACACAAATCCATACATCTATGGACACCTGAATTTTAATAAAGAAACACATACTGGAAAAAAGATACTATCTTCAACAAATGGTGCTGGTCAAACCGGATATCTATATGAGGAAGAACAGATCCACATTTAACACACCCTGCACAACACTCAACTCCAAATGGGTCAAATGCCTCACAGTAAGGACAGATACACTGAAGCTAATAAAATAGAAAATGAGGACTAGCCTTGAGATCATTGGCACAGGAAAGATATTTTGAACAGAGTACTGTTATCAGCAATTAATAAATGGGACATTATGAAACTGAGAACCACTGCATGGAAGCAGCCTATCAAATGGGAAAAATTTTTTTTTTATCAACTACACATCTGACAAAGGGATAATATCCAAAATATATAAAGAACTCAAAAAAATATCTCAGGGAAACAATTGAATTTTAAAATGAGGTATAGATTTAAACAGAGAACTCTTTATAGAGGGAAATTCAAATGGCAAAGAAACCAAAAAAGTCCAATATCCTTAACCCTCATGCAAATGTAAATCAAAATTACTTTGAAATTTTATTTTATACCTAACAAAATTACCAAGATCAATAAAAATGTAACTTCATATTTGAAAGGCTGTGGAGTAAGTGGAACGCCCATCCGCTGCTGGTGGAATTGCTAACTTATACAGCTACTATAGAAATCAGTGAGGCAGTTCCTTAGGAAGATGGAAATCATTGTACCTAAAGATTCAGCTGTATCACTATTGGACATATATCTAAAGGACACTTCATTCCACCACAGAGACATGTCCTCAACCATGTTCGTTGCTCCTCTATTCATGATAGTCAGGAACTGGAAACAACTTAGATATTCATCAACAGAAAACTGGATAAAGAAAATGTAGTACATTTACACAATGGAGTATTACCCAGCCATTTTATACAAAAATGACATCATAAAATGTGCAGGTAAATAGATTGAACTAGAAAAGACTCATCCTAGGTGAGGTTTCCTCACCCAGAAAGACAAATATGGTATATATTAGCTAATGTAGACATTAACTGTTAAGCAGTAATAATCAAGCTACAATTCATAGAACCACAGAGGTTAGGTATAGAGCAAGGGGTAGGAGATACAGATAGATCTTGTTAGGAAAGAGAAGTAGAATAAATAATTATGAGTGGGTGGGGAGGGCAGGGCTGGCCAAGGCAGGAGGGGACTGAAAGATGGGGATGAGAGAGGAAAGATGAGGAGAGACAGTTAAAATTTGGGCCATTGGGAAGCAGTAGGGAAGCCTGATACAGTAGAAGCTTCCTCCATCACATATGTATGAAGGTTATCTAAATGAAATCTCCAAATAATGGGAGGGACAGAGTTCCAACTCTATGCAAACGGGGACATAGGATTTTCTACTCATGTCTCATTCACTGCTCAGCACTTGATCATTGTCTTACACGCAAAACATCTCACATCGTCAGACCTTCCTGTAAAACCCCTCTCCTCAGCTTCATAGCCATTATTTTCCTTCCCAATTCCATCCAAACTGAAATGCTCATCATTTTCTCTGTATCAGTCCTTTCTGCAATCTAGGGAACACCCTTCTCCTGGCATCTATGCTACCAATCACAGCTCCTCTGCATGTCCAGATGATACTTATATGACGACGTCCATTTGCTAGTATTGCTAGAGAGTCTAAATGTGCCTCCTTCTTGCTGACTCCCTTACAAGGTGTACTTCTTCAGATGATTACTTCCTACATTACAATATTTCAAGTCAGTGTGTCTTATTGTTCCTGCTATGCCTTTCTATCTTTCAGCTTTGTGTTCAAAGTAATAATGGTAACGGCCGGGCAGTGGTGGCACACGCCTGTAATCAGAGGCACGCTGGGAGGCAGAGGCAGGCAGATTTCTGAGTTTGAGGCCAGCCTGGTCTACAGAGTGAGTTCCAGGACAGCCAGGGCTATACAGAGAAACCCTGTCTTGAAAAAAAAAAACCCAAATCCCCTCCCCAAAACAACAACAACAACAACAACAAATAGTGGTAATGATGCTTGGACAATTATAGGACATGGAGAAGCATATAATGTAATATGTAAAATACGAAGTATTTTTAAGGCAGAGGAAGAATACTCTATTAGAAGGCATTCTAAGGACTGGAAAGATCGCTCAATGGTTAAGAACACTGGCTGTTTTGTTTTGTTTTGTTTTTTTTTTTAGAGGACCTAAGTTTGATTCCCAGCACCCACATTATAACTCATAACCATCTGTAATTCCAGTTCCAGTGTGTCTGAGATCTTCTGGCCTTTAAAAGGGCCCGATACACATGTGATGCACAAATAAACATTCAGGCAAAACACTCATACATGTAATCTTTTTTACATTAGAAAGAAGATATCTTCACTTTGGTACAAAGTTATTTGGAAGTGGATTTAGCTAGGTTAATTATAATATATTTACACATACATACATATATTGTGCTAGATGTGCACATATATCACACTCTAGGGCAATCACATATAATTCAAAAAAGGAAAATTCGTGTGTCAGAAAAGACAAATGAGAGCCAGTAAAAATAAATAAAGAAAAAGTGCAAAGAATATAAACACATGTGGATACAGTAGATGTTAAATTAAATACATCAATTGTTAGGTGCACCCATATTAAAAAACTGCTATCTAGGAGGGTTGAGCCCTTTAATATTTGGTACCATGCTCCATACCCTGATAACTTTTCTTGTTCTGAAGTCTATTTTATCTGCGTTAATGTAGCCTCACTATCTTTCTTTTCATGGTATCATTGCATGTCTTAAGCTGAACTCGGTCCCTCTAAACATTCATTTGTCAAGTGCCAACTCCCAGCTTTCTAGAACAGGCCTGGATTGGAAATAGGGTCCAATGATTTTAATGACTATAAGCATGAATTGTATGGCTATGCCAACTTTTGTAGGTAGAATATAAGATAGATAAACAATATAACTCAACGATGCATTGTCTACAAGAAACTCGTTTTATGTGTAAAGACAGATATGTCTAAAGTAACTGGGATAGAAAAAGAAATCCCACATTGTTCTAGTTTCCCAGGGCTGCCAAAACAAAGTAGCACAGTCTGGGTGGCTTAACAACACAATTTTATTTTCTCACACCCTAGAGACTGTATGTCTGAGATCAGGGTGCTCCAGGATCATTTATTCCTGAAGGCTGTGAAGAAAGGGTGTGTGCCAAGCCTCTTCGCTAGGTGCTCAGGGGGTTCACTTCTCACTAAATCTTCATCCTGCCTTCTTTCTTCATGTCTATCCAAACATTTCCCTTTTGTAACTATACTGGTAACAACCAGCTAGGACCCACCCTAGTGACGTCATTTTAATTTAATTGCCTCTTTAAAGACCAAATTTCTAATCCAGTCCTATTCTAGAGAGCTGGGAGTTGGCACTTGACAAACGAATATTTATGTGTAGTCAGTTCACCATATGCAATGATACCGTGAAAGATGGAGAGGCTACAATAGTGTCAGATAAAGCAGGCTTCAGAACAGGGACAGTCATCAGGGTAAAGAAATGGGACCAAATATTAAGGGCTCGGCTTCCTCCTAAACAACAATGGAGGTCAAAATGTAGAAGGCAAAAAACTAATAGAAATGCAAAGAGAGCGAGACAAAGGGTCAAGCAAACAGTGTGAAAATTAAGCTCATGAAACCTGCCATTTCTTCCCAGGGCAGCAGGATTGCTATTGAGGAACCAAGTGAGTATAACAAAGGATAGAATTACTTTTGAGGCACCAAATATTTCTACACCGGGGTTGGAGAAGCTGCCGGAACTCTCTTTCACTGGATTATCGAATCACTCCTCAGTTTTTTGACAACTGACACTCTCCCCAGTAAACCTTTTAATCCCCCCAACTAGTGGAATACATTTAAAGAATTGGAAATCAACAAAATCCTCTAAGAGCCCCGCCTCCCCTCTCACAGTGCCCAGCAAGTTCCCAGCCCCATTGTCATACCCGTTAGGGAATGTTTCTCCTTACACACAGGCTTCAGTGCTTTGCAAAAGGTTTTTGAGTGATGTTTACATTTGCTATAGCCAAAAATACACTAATATTTTTTGACAGATCATTACTAAGGAAAACGAAGTCTGTACTCGTTCCATGGAAATAAATTGATAGGTCATTTTACTAATGTAGGTGAACATTTGAGAAAAGCAATGTTCTGAACCCAAGTAAATGGTTTTAAATGTGGGAATGTTTCCCAAGCCCCTGTACTTAACATCTATTAAAGGACACAATTGATAGTTTGAGCTCTCATCTGATAAGTGCTTCCTTCCTTCCTTCAGGCAGTT